>NC_092708.1:351247643-351348655 GCF_047496885.1 Scyliorhinus torazame
TCCAATGACAATACAACTATAAATCATTTTCCCCAGTAATTACAATTAGATCAATGATTTGCATATGCACAAGGTTGACATTCTCCCACAAAACTTTGAAAAATACATCAGATATACAGTGCAGGTCACCCAGTCCATGCCAGTGATTTTACTCGAACAGAACCTCCTTCCTCACTGCTCACTGAAATTTATGACGCCCCCCTCTCCCAATTGCGTGTCTAGCTTTCCCTTAAATACATCTATAACATGTGCTTCACCCACTCGCTGTGGTAGCCACTGGGGTGAAAGAAGTTTCTTCTGAATTCTTGATTTGATTTCTTGGTGACTGTTTTCTATCGATGGCGTCCAGGTTTGCATTTCCCAAGTGTGCCTACACTATTCAATCCTTTGAAAGATGGGTCATGGGAACAAAGTCCCATAGTGTGTTTCCCGGTGTTCGCAGTGCTGAGAAACACCCCACCATCTAACGTCCTTCCGGTTAGATACGAGACATCAGCTGGGAACGTGTGCCAAGGCCTCACTCAGCCCCGTTTTCTGCACATTTTTAAATGGGGTCGAGCTCACGACATGACCCCCCAAACACCCCTCCCCTCAGCCCCAACGCACTGTAAGGGGGTCACCGGACCCCCCTCCCTCCACCGCCGTGCGAAAAATGTTAGCACTGCTGGTGCCACCTGGGCACTTCCAGCCTGGCAGTGCCACCTATCACCCAGGTGCCACCCTGCCCAGAGGAGCCGGGTAGATCCTGGGGCAGGGTCTCCTGACATTTACCAGCCACCCTGCGCCCGAAAAGCAGCTCGCGGCAGCACAACGTGGCCGGTAGATCGCACCCCTAATCTTTTCAACCATGGCAAGCAGAACTCTGTGCTCCAGCTGTGGTCTAACCAAGGTCCAATACAAGTTTATCGAACTTTATTATTTTCATGGTAATATGCAACTTGTATTAACTCCTTATCCAATGTTAAAATTTATTTACCAATTACATGACTATTCTGCAAATTTGTTCCGTTTTTATAATTTGTTGTAATCCTCCTCTGTATTGATTATACTCCCCTAATCTGGTCATCCACAACTTTAGAAATTGTGTATTTGATTCCAAATTGCTTTTTTAAAAAAAATATTTTATTAGGGTATTTATAGTTTTTATAATAATAACACCATGAACATAGTATGTAAAATATTTCCATCCCTGACACGTTCCTCACGCCCCCAACAAAGAAACAATAGCTTAACCACCCCCCCCCCCCCCCCCCTCTAGATTTCTGCCTCTGCTGACATTTAATTTTCCCCGAAAAAGTCGACAAACGGCTGCCACCTCCATACGAACCCTAACATTGACCCTCTTAGGGCGAACTTTATTTTCTCAAGACTGAGAAACCCAGCCATGTCACTAACCCAGGTCTTGGAATTTTGGGGGCTTCGAGTCCCTCCACATTAACAGTATCCATCTCCAGGCTACCAGGGAGGCAAAGGCCAAAATGTCAGCCTCTCTTGCCCCCTGGACTCCCGGCTCTTCCGACACTCCAAAGATCGCCACCTCTGGACCCGGCACCACACGTGTTTTAAGTACCGTGGACATGATATCAGCGAAACCTTGCCAAAATCCTCTTAAGCTTCGGGCATGCCCAAAACATGTGGACATGATTTGCTGCCCCTCCCGCACACCTGTCCTCTATCCCAAAAAACTTGCTTATCCGGGCCACCGTCATGTGTGTCCGGTGGACTACCTTAAATTGTATCAGGCTGAGCCTGGCACATGATGTTTATTCCAAATTGTTAACCATTAATATAAATTGTGAACTGTCGTGGTCCCTGCCCTGATCCTTGTGGAACATGGCTTCCCATCTTCTGTCCTCTGAATAACTACCCTTTACTCCCACTCTATACTTTCGGACTGGAATCCATTCTGCTACTTGTCCTCTGACTCCACTTTCTACCACATACCTTTGAAAAATACATCATAAATAAGGTACAGAACTGGTCATTCAGCTCACGCGGTCAATGCCAGGGATTCTGCACGGCCAGAGCTTCCTTCCATCCTTCCTCACCTAAATCTATCATGATCCTCCACTCCTTTCTCCCTCATTCACTTGTCTAGCCTTCCCTTAAATGCATCTATACTATGTGCTTCAGCCACTCCCTGTGGCAGCATGTTTCACATTCTCCCCAAGCGGTGAAAGAAAATAAGTTTCTTCTGGCCTTGTTCTGTTATGTGGTGGCTTACTGAAGGTATTCTGAAAATCTAAATAAATTACATCTGTCACATTACACTCATCTACAATCTTCGTTGCCTATTTTACAATGAGGCTGGTCAAAGAATACTTTCCCTCTCGAGATCTATGCGCATGATTCATTGTTATATTTTTAGTTTCTAGATGTTCTTCTATTCTCTCCTTTAGCTGACTGGTCAATAATTCATCAGTGATCTTCTATCCCTTTTCCTAAATATAGGTCTAATGTTACCACTTCACCAGTCCTCTGGCACTATACCTCCAACAAATTATTTGAAGTAAAGCAGTGCCTCTTCTATCCCCTTGATTCTTTTAAAATGCAAGAACGTAATCCACCCGGACCACAAGGTTTTACCTTCCAAATTAGATTAATTTATACATTCACCCCTCTATTTTAAATGCAGTTATCTCATGTTCAATTGTCCCATTTCCTGGGAAATGCTGAAGCCAAGTAATTATTTAATATTGCTGCTGTTTTTCCATTGGTAGTTCTCCTGATCTGACTGTTTCTATGCCAACCTACATGGCAGCAATATGACAAAGCACAATATAACCCCAAATCAGGGAATAAAATTACCTGTTCGCTACTTCTTTCACAGAGTTGAACCGATGACAGAGATTCAAAACTGTTATATAACTGATGTCAGGAATGCTGAGATAGAACTGTAAAACCTGCTGCCGCAGACCACGAGCCTCCAATGGGACAGTGATAGCAGCATTCTTTCTTTCTTCAACACGGGCTAGTTCAGCAATCAGACCAGCCGTTTCCTCCTGGCTGGAGCTGAACAAGATCCGGATTCCAGCAACGGTCAGAGATGATAACAATGCATCATAGTACCTGGTTCTCTGGAATATCTTCGATGTCTCTCCTGCAGTTTATTGAAATGTAGAGTTCAACACAATTCACTTTTGTCTCAGATGAAAAATAGAACTAAGAATCTTGAAAATTAAGATTGAGAAAGAATGTTTTATCTATCCATATTTCATGTTGTGCCAACTTTAGAATTTGCACTCCTTTGATCTATTCTGCTAATATAATATATTATGCATCATTATAATCAAACCAAACATATGTGGATATATACACGGACAATAAAATATGGTAGCTTCAGCACTTTCGAAAGAATACAACATTAATAGAAGAAAGCAGTGAAACGGTAAGTTTGTGACACAATAAAACAAGTGTCTTTAAATGAAAGTATGCAGACTCATGACTTGCCACAAGGTTGTCAGACTAGACTCTATATCATTGGGAGAGGGGAAATGAAGTTGAAATCTCAGCAGGTTGATTTGCTGTACTATGACTTTTAATGTTTCATTCAATTTTCTTTATCGATATCTTTAACAACCAACCTCTTATGCTTCTGAACTAGAGATTTATGAAAAGGGTTCCTAATATGCACCTTTCTCAAACTGGGCACAAATAAATAAACTGCTGGAACAACTCATGAGGCCTGGGAGCAGCTGCAGAGAGAGAAACAGAGTTAACTTTTTGTGTCCGTGTTACTCCCCTTCAGAGCTGAAGGGAGGTAGAAATGTGATGGGATTTATACTGTTGGAGAGAGGAGGTGGAGCAAAATAGAAGGGTATGGGATAGATAGAAGCTCGGAAGATTTGACAAAGATGTCATTGACACAAGACAAAAGGGTGTGTTAATCTAAGACTGAGGCAGAAGGTGTTCAGTGCAGAACAAGGGTCAAACAAAATATGAGTTACAGAATGAAGAATGCTGGGAAAGTCCAGCAGATCTGGCAGCATTTCTAAGAAGAGAAAGCAGAGTTAACATCTTGAATCCTTTTGGCTTTTCGAAAAGACTTGAAACATTAGCACTATTGGGGAAGGCTGGATCATCAAAACAGATGCGACTGAGGCAGAGAAACTAAGAGAACGGGGTGAAGGCCTTACAGGAAGCAGGGTGCGAGGAAATCTTGTTGAGGTAGCTGTGGGAGTTGATGGGCTTGTAATGAATATTGGTAGACAGTCTGTCACCAGAATTAGAGACAGAAAAGTCAATGAGGGGATGGGAAGTGTTGGCATTTTGCATTGTGTGTCTATTGAAACAAAAGATTATGGCAACCATATTGCATTGATGTTTTAAGTATGTGCATGAAGGGCAGCACGGTGCTGCAGTGGTTAGCAGTGCTGCCTCACAGCACCGAGATCCCAGGTTCGATCCTGGCTCTGGATCACTGTCCGTGTGGAGTTTGCACATTCTCCCCGTGTTTGCGTGGGTTTTGCCCCCACAGCCCAAAGATGTGCAGGGTAGGTGGATTGGCCACGCTAAATTGCCCCATAATTGGGAAAAATATAATTGGGTACTCTTTTAAAAAGTATGTACATCTAAAAAATTTGCGATGCTTCCATCATTCTGGCTGACAAAGGTCATTTCCAAACCTTGGGAAAGGTTGACAAGAGTTATGAAAAAGGAAACCTAATGATTCTGTGAAGTGCATCTGTGAATCTGGCACAAACAAACCACTGACCTGGTTTCATTCCGTCTTTCTCCACAATAATACACACACGCTCAAACATGGCCTGAAGGTGCTGAATGCGGTCCACAAGCTTGCTTCGGTTTACACTGTTTCCAAACTCCGATAAGAATATCCTTTCTACAGCCATCCGATTGCTCACTATATAATCACATCCGTTGAGGCAACAAATCTCAGCCCTAATGCAGTGTTTAAGGCGTATGCAAGAGACCAGGTTTGGTCCAGAGGAGATTTCTCGACTGTCCACAAGAACTTTTAGTGGGGCTGTTCCGTGAGATATGGACTGATGGACACCGATCAGATCGTCTTCACACAGAATTTCATTTGGTCTTGAAAATGGGGAACTTTCCATCTGTAATAGGAAATGCATTTATTTTGTTACAGCATTAGTGTTACCAGCACATTTAAAAGTAACTGAGCCACTTAAAATCTAAAAGCACACCTATAGTTGTGTCTCATTTATTGCAGTAAATCACTTGCAGATCCCAACTTTTAAAACAAATCTATGTTTGGTAAGTAAATCCACAGAGGTTGCTGCTCAGGGTTTAAAACTTGAATCCATCTCCAGGGTATTCACAAATATAACCCAAGTAAAGTATTCGACTCAGAATTGGTTAGTTTTATTTGTGTTTGGAAACCCAATTCCAATTAGCCTTGTATGAAATGAGAACAAAGTAAAGTCCATTTCCTAGACAGGAAATACACTCTTCACAAAAGCCTGAATATTGGTAAACAGCATGTGCATACAGTGAATACTGAACAACATCCTTACATGCCACTGATTTAGCACAACTCCAATGTGATAACATTTACTTAATGGCAATCAATTTCACATGCGGTAAAGTTGAATGTTTTATAGCTATGAAATTAGACCTTTTGCTGCAGCAGATATATTTGTCACAACATTTAGTTTCTTTACTCAAACAATTTGAAGACATAAGACAACAATTTGAAGACATAAGACTCGATGGGCCGAATGGCACTGTTGATTCTATGAACAATGGCTGACCAAATGATTGGATTTTTTAAAATGGTAATAGTTCTTTCGTATTCTCCTTAGTAAGTCATGTGTGACCTGTAGACTCTGCCTCATGTAAGGAGTAGGCGATGCTTGAAGGGTCAGGAAGATGAGTTATTTGTGGAGGTTCGTGCACGCTCTCCAACACCTCAACTTTGTTGGGCAGTTCACGTTGTTTGTATCCCTGACATATCTGCATGCTCCCGGAAAAGTCAATGTGTTTAGAGGCTTCGCTGATGAATCTCTCGCGAAGCTTTTTGATGTTTTCAGGGATGCTTCGAGGACATTCCCAAAACATTTCCGCTGTCCTCCTGGAAGTCTCCTGCTGCAGCCAAACTGCTCCAGAAGTATTGTGTCAGGGAACTGCCCAGCAGAGCTGGATTTGGATAACTAGCACCTTGATGCTGAACACATTGGCTTGGGACAGGATGCAGCTATTGGACCACCTTGTTGGCCATCGGATTTGAAGAACCTAGCGAAGGCACCACTCTTGGTACTTATCTAGTGCTTAGAGGTGCCTGCTGCAGGATGCCCAAGTCGTCAAAGTGTACAAGAGCACAGGGATCACTGCTGCCCGCCAAACTCTGACCTTTCAGGTTTGAGATCCTGGTCCTCAAATACTCTTCCTCAGCCAGCCAGTGAAAAGTCTATTTTCTCAAATGCTTCAGAGAAGGAGTCAACAATAAGCTGGAGCTCACTATCTGAATGAGGGTAAACAAGCATCACTGGTATACTGAAGCTCAGCGGCACGGTATCACAGTGGTTAGCACTGTTGCTTCACAGTGCCAGGGTCCCAGGTTTGATACCCGGCTTAGGTCACTGACTGTGCGGGGTCTGCACGGGTTTCCTCCGGGTGCTCTGGTTTCCTCCCACAAGTCCCGAAAGACATGCGTGTTAGGTGAATTGGACTATCTGAATTCTTCCTGTGTACTTGAACAGACACCGGAGTATGGCAACTAGGGGATTTTCACTGTAATGTCATTGCAGTGTTAATGTAAGGTTACTTGTGACACTAATAAAGATTATTATTATGACTGAAGTTGGAATGACTTCAGTTTTGGATTGAAAATGAGTAGGTTGAACCGTTTCCTCTCTAATCTGGAGATTACCCCCACGCCTGGGGATAATTTGCTATAGACGAGGTGCAGTATTCAGTGAGGAAGATGGAGAAGAGGGTTGATGCAATAACTTGTTTGACCCCAGTCTCCACTAAGATGAGGTTTTAGATAGTTCTTTAGTAATCCCTGGATTGTACCTCAGGTAGATTCTTTTGTAGAACTGAAATATCACAGTAGATTTTGATCACAAACAGAACAATCCCCTCTAATTCAATTTTGACATATAACATAATCTAGACAACATTGAAAATTACAAGGTGCCAAAATGCAAGAAAGCACAAAAGGTTTAAAATCAATTGTCATCTCAACCCTATGTGGTATTAAAGCCTGGAACACATCACAGAATCAGATTCTTAAACTTTTTGATGTTTGGCTTTTTTCTTTTTGGACACCAGAAATGCAGAGAAATTATTAGGTCCTGCATCTATGCAACATGTTTTAAACTAGTTGCAATATTTGCTGAGTAGTATTAGAGAATTATTGTCTCCATACATACACTAAAATACAAATCAATGAATACTTACAGAGTTAATAGAGTGAAGCTTTCCCCTTTGGGGTTCACTCTGTACCTCGTCTTGCATTGAGCTGTGCGCAATGTCTGGGACAAGAGTTGAGGTGTACCGTCTGGAATGTTTTTGCTCTATTTGAAAGTCGATTGTTTCAGACACCGAAGCTTGGAGATTCAACCGCATGGACAAGCTTCCGTCCAGTGAAGGTTTACCTTTTTCGACACATGTTGGTTGTTGCACGGTCAACTTTGACAGAGGTTTCTTAAAAGAGTCACCTCCGCAGGTTGAGTTTGGAGAACATAAAATTGTACTTTGCTGTTCTGCAGTCTTTTGATGCTTGCATGTTTGTACTAAATGCTTTATTGGCGATTGATTCACATCTTGTTCATCTTCACTGGAATCATTCAACAAAATGATCCGGCTGCCTTTCTTCCTTTTGGTCAAGGTGTCTTTAGCATTCTCTATTTCTGCAATTTTTGCTCTTGTTCTGTTCAGATTTGCACACTTTTTGTTTTTGCCGATGGATGTATCATTAAAGAGATCAAAATTAACAATCTCGTCATCATTCAATTCAGATTGGTCATCTGTTTCTTCACCTTCCTCCCGAACACAAAAGCTGTCTTCCATATAGGTCTCATCCTGTTCGGGAATCTATCAATAAAGAACATTACCAATAACCACCAGAGATATATTTGCATTAGAAAACCTTATTGTTTGCTCCAATCAATACTTCTCACTCCGCCGAGGTCCCAGGTTCGATCCCGGCTCTGGGTCACTGTCCGTGTGGAGTTTGCACATTCTCCCCATGTCTACGTGGGTTTTGCCCCCACAACCCAAAGATGTGCAAGCTAGGTGGATTGAACATGTTAAATTGCCCCTTAATTGGAAAAAATGAATTGGGTACTCTAAATTCTAAAAAAAATAGACAGAAATTGATAGATTTCTGGACACCAATGACATCAAGAGATAAGGGGGCAGGGGTGAAAAAATAGAGGAGATAATCAACTATGATCTGTTGATCCTAAGCAGCATCTAGTTTAAACACACCCGGCCATTTCATCCATCCTGTCTACCAACACCGTTCCAATTTTTGTTTTGGTGGAGTCTGTATAGGCTACATTTACTCAAAACATTGAGGAACCAAAATCCTGATTCTCGTACTAAAGCTTTAGCCTGACACTGGTCTGCCCAATTACCCTGTCTCCCTTCAGTAACATGTGGCATGGATTATATTACAGAAATTAGAGGTCATTCCATTAAGATTCCTTCCTAATACCTGAAGTATGAAGTATCTAATCTACTACCCATGTCATTGACAATGCTATCAAGTAGCACTTACTCAGAGACTGCTCACAGATGCTTGGTTTGGGTTCTGCTAGGGCCATTAAGCACCTGACTTCATTACAGTCTTGGTCCAAACATGGGCAATGTGTTGAACTCAAGATGTGAGATGAGAGTGACTGCCCTTGACACCCAGGCACAAAGTGCCAGGCAATGACCATCTCTCAACAAGAGAGATTCCAACCCCTCCCCATGACATTTAATGACATTACCATCACTGAATTTCCCACTATCAACATCCTGGGCATTAACATTGACCAAAAACTGAACTGGACCAACCACATAAATACTGTGGCTGCAAGAGCAGGTCACAGGCTGGGGTTTCTGTGGAAAGTAACTCCCCTCCTGACTCCCAAAAGCTTATCAACCAACTTCAAGATTCAACTCAGGAGTGTGAGGGAATACTCTCCATTTGCCTGGATGATTGCCGCTCCAAAGCATTCAAGAAGATTGACACCATCCAGGTCAAAGCAGCCCGCTTGATTGGCATCCCATCCACCACCTTAAATATTTGCTCCCTCCACCACTGATGCACAATGGCAGCAGTGTGTACCATCTGCAGGAAGCTCTGAAGCAACTCACCAAAGCTCCTTCAATAGCACCTTCCAACCCCGCGACCTCTTCCACCAAGAAGGACAAGGGCAGCAGATGCATGAAAACAACACCACCTATATAGGTTCCCCTCAAAACCCATCTTGACTTGGTAATATATCGCCATTTAGCACACCCTGGGGCTGGTTTAGCACACTGGGCTAAATCGCTGGCTTTGAAAGCAGACCAAGGCAGGCCAGCAGTGCGGTTCAATTCCCGTATCAGCCTCCCCGAACAGGCGCCGGAATGTGGCGACTAGGGGCTTTTCACAGTAACTTCATTTGAAGCCTACTCGTGACAATAAGCGATTTTCATTTTCATTTCATTTCTTCACTATTGCCATTACTTTTTTCTGCACAGCTCTGTGGATGTTCCGACAACATATGCACTGCAGCAGTTCAAGATGGCAGCTCACCTTTTCAAGGACGGTTAATGATAGGCAATAAATGCTTGCATAGCCAGCAACGCCCCGTGTCCATCAAATAATTTTTTGAAATGATTTTCTCTTGCATGGATAAAAAAACCTGTGTATCATCTGTTCTCTCTAACATCCAGACCCTTGTCAGAACCTTGCCCTCACACTCAGAAGACAAAATACTACTTTATTTTCCACATCCTGTTTGCACAAAATTCTACCTATAAACCAAGCAATTTTCCCTTGTATCTTGACCCGAGTTTGCGACTGTCTCAGAGCACGGCAGATAATTTTGCCTGTCTTAAACCACAAGATTTAGGAGTAGAATTAGCCTTTCAGCCCATCAAGTCTGCTCCACCATTCAATCATGGTTGATATGCTTCTCAACCCCATTCTCCTGCCTTCTCCCCATAATCCATGATCCCCTTATTAATCAAAAACCTATCTATCTCAGTCTTAAAAACACTCAGTGACTTGGCCTCCATAGCCTTCTGCAGCTCGAGTTCCACAGATTCACCACCGTCTGGCTGAAGAAATTCCTCCACATCTCAGTTTTAAAGGATCGTCCCTTCAGTCTGAGACTGTGCCCTCGGATTCTAGTCTCTCCTGTCAGTGGAAACATCTTTTCCACGTCCACTCTAGCTAGGCTTCTCAGCATTCAAGTTCCAATGTGACCCCCCTCATCCTTCTAAACTCCATCAAATACAGATTCAGAGTCCTCAACCACTCCTCTTTTGACAAGCTCTTCATTCCAGGGATCACTGTTGTGAACCGCCTCTGGATCATCTCCAAGGCCAACACATGCTTCATCAGATACAGGGCCCAAAACTGTTCACTATATTCCAAATGGGGTCTGACCAGAGCCTTATACAACCTCAACAGTACATCCCTGCTCTTGTATTCTAGCCCTCTCAAAATGAATCTAAACAGATGGATCTTACCTGTGAAAAGATGGTCATTTCATTTTTGCTATGGACCATTTTTCTTTTATTGTAAATATGAGGACTACGGACAGACTTCAGGTAAATTTCTTGCATATCACCATCTGGGGGGAAATTACAAACATTCCTTATGTTTTGTGATATCAAGGCGGTAATGACCTTCAGGTAAGCACTGACATGTAAAATAATTCTAATATTTTAAAAGCTGTATAGATAAGAAAATACAAATGCCATGAATATCAAAGCACGGATACAAATTAACATAAGCACAATTGAACATCAGTTCTTCCCAACTGAACCTGATGTTGTAACCTAGTACTAATTTGAACAGTAGCTGGTTTAGCCCATGCATAGAGACCATGTAACAGGAATCAGAATGGTCAGTACTCATGTCAGACCAAATCCACTTAGGTTGCAGGTAATGAAACAACAGATGCAAAGCTGAACATGAAGTGGGAGAAATTTCACAAAAGATTTTAAACGTAAATAGTATTCTCCAAAAATAAATAGTCCATTGACAAATCATATTCTCAGCAATAACATTTTATTTTTTTTGTTATAAATTTGGAATACGCAATTCTTTGTTTTCAATTAAGGGGGAATTTAGCATGGCCATTCACCGACCAGGCACGTCTTTTGGGTTGTGGGGGATGAGACCCATGCAGACACAGGGAGAATATGCAAACTCCACACGGAGAGTGACCCGGGGCCAGGATCAAACCCAGGTCCTCAGCACTGTGAGGCAGCAGTGCTAACCACTGCGTCACCATGCCGCTCTAGAAATAACATTTCAAAGTGATGCATTCCTTCAATGTTTTTTTTTAAGAACATGGCCATTTGGCCCATCGAGACTACACTGACCCTCTGAAAATGTACCCAATCTAGGCCCATTCCCTCGCCCTGTCCCCATAACCCCACCTAACCTGCACATCCCTGGACACTAAGGGAAACTTTTATCATGGTCAATCTACCTAACCTGCACATCTTTGGACTGTGGGAGGAAACCGGAGCACCCGGAGGAAACCCCCCCGCAGACACGGGGAGAAAGTGCAAACTCCACACAGTTACCAAGGCCGGAATTGTCCCTGGCGCTGAGAGGCAGCAGTGCTAACCACTGTCCACCTGCATTCCTTCAATGTTGTCAATGGTTTAATTACTGAGGAAAAATAGACAGCTTCCCATTCTCCATCAATAATCCAGACAGTAATCAAACTTTACAGCACCACATTATTAATGTTGTCAGTGACACTTCACAGATAACATGCACATGGTCTCAAATACCAAAAGAATTCAATGTCTTTCAATTCCCAATCTTAAAAAAGTATAAAACAGAATCATAAAGGAGGCAATTTGGTCCATCATACATGTACCCGGCTCTTTGAAAGTCCTACCTCTGTCGTATTCCTCCCCTGCTCATCTTCCAAAATGCTCCAGATTTCTTCTGCAAGTTTATATTTAATTCTTTTTGAAAAGTTGTTAAAACTGCATCCAGCATCTCTTCAGGTACTGCATTCCAGATTATAGAAGTCATAAAATCCCTATAGTGCAGAAAGCGGCCATTCGGCCCACCGACCCTCTGAACGAATGGCCTTCCTAGGCCCACACCCCCACCCTATCCCGTAACCCCATCTGACCTACATATCTTTGGACTCTAAGGGGCAATTTAGCACGGCCAATCAGTCCTGCACATCTTTGGACTGTGGGAAGAAACCAGAGCACCCGGAGGCCGCATCCCCCACTGAATTTCCTGCCAATCGCCTTAAATGTGTGTCCTTCAAATCATCCTGCCATAGAATAATTGAATGATATTGCCAGTGGAAACAATTTTTCCCCATTTACTCTGTCAAACTCTCATAATTTTGACCCCCTCTTATCAAATTCAAATTCAGGTATTTACATAGGTAAAAAGATAGAATCTAAGCAGTATTAGATGCTTTTCCCGAGTGTTTACTTCACACATTCAGCAAAGAAAAAAATTCCCTATTCTTGTTAATAGCTCAAATTTTCAATGCAAAACTTTAATTTACTGGATATTCATTCTATTTTCTAACAATAAACCACAATAAATCAAAATAAAGGCTAAATTTAAAAGGTGGTATTTACTTCTTTTTGCTTGGGCAGCACGGTAGCACAGTGGATAGCACTGTGGCTTCACAGCGCCAGGGTCCCAGGTTCGATTCCCCGCTGGGTCACTGTCTGTGCGGAGTCTGCACGTTTTCCCCGTGTCTGCGGGGGTTTCCTCCGGGTGCTCCGGTTTCCTCCCACAGTCCAAAGACGTGCAGGTTAGGTGGATTGGCCGTGCTAAATTGCCCTTAGTGTCCAAAAAGGTTAGGAGGGGTTACTGGGTTACGGGGATAGGGTGGCAGTGAGGGTTTAAGTGGGTCGGTGCAGACCCGATGGGCCGAATGACCTCCTTCTGCACTGTATGTTCTATGTTCTAATTTATCTGTTTTTGTGCCAATTTTCTTTGTTCCAGGTGCTGTTGAATGCATTCACTATTTTCCATGGTGTGGCTCCACAGATGCTTGGCACATTCCAGTAATTTGCATTGAGTGCCTATTATTCATGTAAAACATTCAACAAGCTAAACGATGATGAGTCAGAATACAGGAGGGAGAGAGAGAACCTAGAGACATGGTGCAACAACAACAATCACTCCCTCAATGTCAGCGAGACTAAAGAGCTGATCATTACTTCAGTATCATATACACCCTTGTCTGCATCAAAGGGGCCGAGGTGGAGATTGTTAACAGCTTCAAATTCCTAGGTGTGTAAATCACCAACAATCTGTCCTGGTCCTCCCATGTCGACGCTACGACCAACAAAGCACAACAGCACCCATACCTTCTCAGTAAACTAAGGAAATTCGGCATGTCCACATTGACTCTTATCAACTTTTACAGATGCACCATAGAAAGCATCCTATCTGGCTGCATCACAGCCTGGTATGGCAACTGCCCAGCCCAAGACCGTAAGAAAGAGAGTCGTGAACACAGCCCAGCCCCATCATGTGAACCCACCTCCCATCCACTGACTCCATCTACACCTCCCACTGCCTTGGGAAAGCGGGCAGCATAATCAAAGACCCCTCCCATCCGGCTTACTCACTCTTCCAACTTCTTCCATCGGGCAGGAGATACAAAGGTCTGAGAACACGCACGAACAGCTTCTTCCC
Organism: Scyliorhinus torazame; assembly: GCF_047496885.1. NCBI lineage: Eukaryota > Metazoa > Chordata > Chondrichthyes > Carcharhiniformes > Scyliorhinidae > Scyliorhinus > Scyliorhinus torazame. The sequence continues at coordinate 351,261,472 of NC_092708.1, forward strand.
TGCTGTTACCAGACTCCTAAACGACCCTCTCATGGACTGATCTGATCTCTTCAAACATCTTCTCTACTGAGTAGTACTTCACTCGATGCCTGTGTCTATGTATTTACATTGTGTATTTTATGTTTGCCCTATTATGTATCTTCTTTTCATGTATGGAATGATCTGTCTGAACTGTACGCAGAACAATACTTTTCACTGTACTTCAGTGCACTTGAGAATAAACAAATCCAATCTAATCCAGAGCTAACTGTGATCATGTCCACATTAAGTGTAGTAACTGTCGGACTCCTACCAGCATGCTGGCTGAGATCAGCTAACTCAAACCTTTCTGGTGTGTTTGGCCCGGCTATCCTCTGGATAAAGTCACTGAGCCATCAGTATTTTCAATTTTCTCATTTACTTTTGAAAAGAAAAAGTTCCAACCAATAGGGACGGAACTGTAAACGTTAACTAATGGGGCCTTCATTTCAGATCTTAAATTGTTGCAGAAAATTACCACTTATAACTTGTGAAAGTTGGGATGCATCGTTGATGAAACCCTGGAAAGAGTCGTCATTGACATTGTCAGAATCATCTTCATCAGAGGACACATTTTCTGCTCCATCCGAGGAAAGTTCAGCCTCTTCATCAAGAAACTGTCGAGCAACATGCTAACAGAAAAGACAAGACAGCTGCCAATTAACAAATAGTTTCAAGAAGCAGCCCTTTCCTATTTCAAACTTCCAGATACACGTCTTCTAACAGAAAAGCTATGACCGCAGATTGGTGCCCCTTATAAGAATACCCATATACGGGCTTAATAATTTGAGGCATAATACAGATAAGTGTGTGAATTGTGTACAGTGAAATTGTTCCAAGGTATATTAAATATGCAATAAAAGGACATGATGTGATCTCTTTACTTTAAAGGTTTGAGAACATATTCTAGCTGACATCTCAATACAGTACTGAGGGCATGTTGCATTGTCAGAGGCTCCTTCTTTGGGATGAGGTGTTAAAGCGAGGCTCTACCTGCTTAATCAGGGGGATGTAAAAGATCCCATGACATTATTCAAAGTGTAGGAATGTTTTCCTGGTGTCTTGGCCAACAGTTGAAAGACAATTTAACTGGATATCGATACTTTTTGCTCTCTCTGACATTTTACCTTGCTCAGATTGGCCATTGCCTACGCTTAAAAAGCAATTCACAGCTCAAGCTCTTTGGGACATCTTGAGCATGTGGAAAGTGGCATAGTATTGCCATTTTCTTGTTGTTATGAATCTGCACAAACAATGAAACTGGAATGGGTGGCACGGTGGAACACTTTGCCACAAGTTCATGAACAAAATTCTCCACATGTTGAGTTTCCAAGTCAGGAAGAAAGCACAGAAAGCACTGGAATGAAATTAAGTGCCTTCAGTTGTTCTGTTACAGTAATGGTACTATACAAATACAAGATGTTGTAATACATGCACTGTGGAAATCACTTGAATTCCAGATAAAAATACATGCATTCCTTCCCTGCCACAAATGTTTTCAGATCCCATCTTACATCACCCATAATATTAATGTCATAATTCCAGCTGCTCGAGGTAAGGGCGTTTGTAAGACGGCAGGTGAGGGAGTTCCCGCTGCTTCCAGCATGTAGGATCCAGGATAGGATGCTCTGGGGTGTGGGTTGGAGAAGGCAAGGTCTCGGCGATCTACCAGGAGATGCAGGAGGAGGAGGAGACCTCGGCGGAGGAGCTAAAGGGTAAACGGGAGGAGGAGCTTGGGGAGGAGATAGACGAGGGTACGTGGGCGGACGCCCTGGGTAAATTCTTCCTCCTCTTGCGCCAGGCTTAGCCTGATACAATTTAAGGTTCTTCACAGAGCGCATATGACAGGGGCGAGGCTGAGCAGGTTCTTTGGGGTGAAAGACAGGTTTGGGAGGTGCTCGGGGAGCCCAGCAAATCACGCCCATATGTTCTGGGCATGCCCGGCGCTGGATGGGTTCGGGAGGGGCGTTGCGAGGACGGTGTCTAAGGTGGTGAACACCCGGGTTAAGCCGAGCTGGGGGTTAGCACTATTTGGGGTATCGGACGAGCCGGGAGTGCAGGAGGCGAAAGAGGCCGGTATTCTGGCCTTTGCGTCCCTGGTAGCCCGGCGGAGGATTCTGCTACAGTGGAAAGATGCGAGGCCCCCAAGCGTGGAAGCCTGGGTCACCGACCTGGCAGGATTCATTAAATTGGAGAGGGTAAAATTTGCCTTGAGAGGATCTGTGCAAGGGTTCTTCAGGCAGTGGCAACCGTTCCTAGACTCTCTAGCGGAGCGCTAGGAGGTGGTCAGCAGCAGCAGCAACTCGCGGGGGGGGGGGGGGTACTTTGTGTTTACTACTGTGTTTATTATTGCTTAATGGGGGGTTTGTATATTGGGGGAAATTGTGATGTAGTTGTAAGATGTTCATTTATGTGTTCTTTGTTTTTCTTTTTTCTGTAAGGGAGGGATTTTGTTGAAAATATGTAACAAATCTGGATAAAAATATATTTTTTAAAATAATAATAATTCCAGCTGCTCGGTTTTACACCGGTCACAGTAAGGCCAAGGTTGTTACAGCGGCCACACAACTTTACTTTTGCGTAACAAATTCTATTATTAAACATTGCAATGCCAAAATAAAAAACATATGATGAAGAATCAGTTTTCAAAATCTTATCAATTAAACATGGGACTGGACTGGCTGCAATCAGATTAGAATTGAAAAAACAGCTCCAATTGTCACCCTGGCTTCTATTTCAACCTTGTTCCTAATAAATACATCAATTTTAAATGAGATTAATACGAGGCTTTACTTTGTTTGGGTGTAGGTGTAGAAAAGTCAGCAAAGGGAAGTTATTTTCTCACAGCTTACAATATAGACTATAATCAAAAGTTCTGCTTTGAAGTATGGTGTAGCTGGAGGGGGAAAAGCCTCTGAGAATAAAGAAGCCCATTCTCTTAAACACAAATCTTGTGATTATTCCATGTCAGACAAATCAGATAATTCACTTATGTGAAAAACAGCCACTTCAAAGTAACAGGAACAAAACAGTTATGACTTTTGCCCAAGGTTATGCTTCCATGGCAACCAGTCTTTTTAAAAAAAAACATCTACAGAATAAAATTCAGAGGTGGCTAAGTTCAAAAAGCATTCTTCTTCTTCCCGAGTTCTCTGCCCAAAGTCAGGTGCCAAATCCAATCCAAAAGGACCCCGTGCTTTTGGCAGCAATCTGATCCACACTTGCCATCCAGCCAACTGAACCACCCCCAGGGAGTCAGAGTTGCCGTGACAACATCCACATTTACATGCATATTGTAGCCTGGAGCTTTGGATAGTGATGGTAGAGGTTCCAATTTCTTCCATCACATGGCTAACCAGAAATCTCTCCCACTCTTACCACCTGCCATTGGCGGATATTGGAAGGATTTGCAAGTTGATATTCCACTTGTTTGGTACATTATAAACATCCTTGGGCATCAAGTTCTGGAGTGGGACATGAACCCGGAGCTTCTGGCTTAGAGGCAGAGCAGCTACCCACTGCGTCACAAGGCTTCCTTATCAGAAACCATTATTCCTTAACGATCTAAATTTTACCTAACTCATTTTACAAAATCCTTAACTAATAACTGTATGCTAAAACTATGTGGGGCACATATATTTGTCCTATGTACCAATCCAATTCCAATTCTCTTCAGACACTTAGTGGTGAACTAAGGCACACTTTCATCTGTCTCTCCAACTAGTAATTCCTGGAGCAGGTCATTAGTCTGTCGCCAGAGGCTTATGGCTTAAGGGGCGCCACTCCACATCAAACGTGACTGGCCAGGACACTCTCCCACTCTTACCGCTAGCCATTGGAGTGTTGGAAGGATTTTTAGGATGACACTCAACCCGTTTGGCCACGTTATCAACGCATCTTCCTTGGCCATCAAGTACTGGGGTGGCACTCAAACCCGGAGCTTCTGGCTCAAAGCCTCTGCCACTACCTACTTATCAGACGCCATCATTCTCTAACTAGTAAATTTTACCTAACTCATTTAACAAAATCTTTAACTAACAATCCTATCCTAAAACTACGTGGGGCGTATCAATACTACATTTTGATACCAAATCACGGACCTATAACATATTGTAGAGTTCAAAATAGTGCTTCATACAACAGCTGAACACGTATCCAAAAATGCACCTACCTTCTTCCGGGAATGCTGAGTGTTTCTAGGCAATTTAGCATCTTTATTATTCTTGGTTGAAGTTGCTCTAAAATCATCATCCTCACTGTCTGAGAACGCTAACTGAGAAATTAAATAATCCACAGATCAAGGTTTAGTTCCGTTTCTTCACCCAAATGTTTAGCTAACACTTTAGTGGTTCATACAAGAGCCTAGCTGGGAACTAATGGAAATGGAAATAGTGAATATCTTACTAATAGATGTTCAGCTGTTGCAAACCATCAGAACCATTTCCTATGTTTCAGAAACTATCTTTCTGGGAGACAAACGAATTGTGTAATGCTTTCATGTGGGACCTTCCGTCAAACAATTATGCAGAGAAAAACACAAACTACCTGATAATAAAAAGCAAACACCAGTTCTTACAGTATTAGTTATCCTATTTTCTGAAGGCTGTTCATGATGTGCAAATCCTCAACAATGCGCTTATCCAATATAGCCACATATTTTACTTACCTCATTTTTTTGGTGTATAAAATTAGACTTTTTCACCAGACGGCCAAGTCTCATCCTATACACCGCTTTAGCGTATCTATCGATTAGTCAGTGATCAGTCACACCAGACTTGTATCCAAGCGAATTTTAGAACATGGGACGTATGCGGTATGCCACCTGTACTGATGTGACCTGCTCGATTAAGGATGCATCGAACAGTGTGCCTAAAGAGGTGATTATAAACTGTTTCATCAAAGCTGGAATTATCAATGGACCAGACAAACCTACGACTCAGCCAGAGGAAGACTATAACATGGAGGACGAAGGGAACATCACTCCCACCCTCAGCCCCAAGCTGACGGCGAACGTCCACTCAGACACAAGGGATGACGAATTCAAAGGCATCTGGGGTGTTGGGTAAACTGGGCGTCATTCGCCAACCCCCCGCCGGGTCGGAGAATCGCCAGGGGCTGGCGTGAATCCCGCCCCGTCGGTTGCCGAAGTCTCCGGCACCGGATATTCGGCGGGGGGCGGGAATCGGGCCGCGCCGGTTGGCGGGCCCCCCCGCTGGATTCTCCGGCCCGGATGGGCCAAAGTCCCGCCGATAAATTGCCTGTCCCGCCGGCGTGGATTAAACCACCTTTTGAACGGCGGGACAAGGTGGCGTGGGCGGGCTCCGGGGTCCTGGGGGGGGGGCGCGGGGCGATCTGGCCCCGGGGGGTGCCCCCCCGGTGGCCTGGCCCGCGATCGGGGCCCACCGATCCACGGGCGGGCCTGTGCCGTGGGGGCACTCTTTCCCTTCCGCCTCCACCACGGTCTCCACCATGGCGAAGGCGGAAGAGACTCCCTCCACTGCACATGCGTGGGAAACTGTCAGTGGCTGCTGACGTTCCCGTGCATGCGCCGCCCGGAGATGTCATTTCCGCGCCAGCTGGCGGGGCAACAAAGGCCGTTTCCGCCAGCGGGGGGGGCGGAAATTCCTCCGGCGTCGGCCTAGCCCCTCAATGTTGGGGCTCGGCCCCCAAAGATGCGGAGCATTCCGCACCTTTGGGGCGGCGCGATGCCCGTCTGATTGGCGCCGTTTTGGGTGCCAGATGGCGGACACCGCGCCGTTTCGGGAGAATTTCGCCAACTGTGTTGGAAGTGTTCATAGTCAGTGATTCATTTGTATATGGATTAATGTGCTAATATATGGTTTCGCAGTTGTCCTGAGCAGTCATGTCTGTTACAAGTTTGTCAGTGTCAATGTTGGGGGCTGGTTTAGCTCAATTGGCTGGACAGCTAGTTCAGGATGCAGAGTGAGGCCAGCAACATGGACTTAACTCCTGTAACAGCTGAGGTTATTCATGAAGGCCCGCCTTCTCAACCTTGCCCCTTTCCTGAGGTGTGATGACCCTCAACTTAAACCACCACCAGTCAGCTCTCCCCCTCAAAGGGGAAGGCAGCCTATGCTCATCTGGAACAATGGCAACTTTACTTTTTTTAGTGTCAATGTTGTATGATTTTTCTTTTCATGAATAAATGTACTAATAAAAGAGATTTAACTCGTCTGGTCTGGTCTTATACACCACTTTGGCTTGTCTATGAATCAGTTCGAAAAAAATCAGAAACCTAATCAATTCAACCTGTACTCCATATTGACTTCCACAAGGGAAAATACAGTCATCTAATTTCTTGTCTTTCAAGTCAATGGTTGCTATGGTTTTGAAGTGAAGAAAAACGTTAAGAAAAGGGAACCGGACTCACAATTGTTGCACACACTTCTGAAAAATATTTAGGCAAAGATACCCAATTATATTGACTAGAAAACATATGCAGCTAACTTTAAACCCTCAACTTCCAGATCCCTGCAAACAATTAATAATGAGTCCAAATCCCAGCACCATATGAAATATTTACCAGAATTATTATCTACTAAAATTAAATTATTTACTTACATTAAGAATTTTCCTGGATTTCCAATTAGCCAATACAGGGGTGTCAAGCTCACTGGTACCAGTCACCTGCAAAATAGGATATTTGCATAAAAATTAAATACTTAATTACTACTCTTTTTAATGCATTCAGGAGATGTCGGTGTCGCTGGCTAGGCCAGCATTTATTGCTCTGGAACTGAGTGGCTTGCCAGGCCATTTCAGAGAGTCTGAAGTCACATGTAGGCCAGACTCGATAAACTTGGCAGTTTTCCTTCCCTAACAGAAATTAGAGAACAAGATAGGTTTTTACCACAATCAACAATGGTTTTGTGGTCATTATTAGACTTTCAATTCCAGATTTTCTTTTCAATTTTTTTAAATTAAGGGGCAATTTAGCATGGCCAATCCATCTATCCTGCACATCTTTGGGTTGTGGGGGCGAGACCCACGCAGACACGGGGATAATGTGCAAACTCCATGTGGGCAGTGACCCGGGTCCAGGATCGAACCGGGGTCCTCGGTGCCGTGAGACAGCAGTGCTAACCACTATGCCACCTTGCCACTCAATTCCAGGTTTTTTTTATATTGAATTCAAACTTCACCATCTACTATGGTGGGATTCAAACCTGCTCCCCAGAACATTACCGCGCGCGGTTTACCGGATTTCTAGTTCAGCGACAATATCACTACACTACTGCCTCTCCTCATCGTGGAAACAGTGTTTCATTTTTGGCGTATTCCTTTAATTTCCTTCGGTAACTTCCAAGGGGCCAACAGAACGAAAGTAAAAACACTTTACTTCTATAGCTCACCATTCCACTGTCTGAGAGGAAAATACCCTTTAGCTGCATCAAGTCCACCCCAGCAACAGTCCAAGAATGCAATGAAATGCACTGCATCTCCATGCACCACAGCTGTCAGTATTTCCAACTTCTGCTTTAGTCGTTCAACGTGCTACAAATGAACATAAATATGCCCGCATTCAAATCTGTTTCATACCATTGGGTTTGGGTAGACTTTATGAGCCCTCACCAAAGGGGCAGTGATGTTTCAGTTACACCGAAACAGCATCTGGAGTAATGTGCTCAGTTTTAGAAACCAAAAGTGTTGAAAGATTATATCGTCCTTGGAAGGTTACAGCACCAATTCATAGAATCCCCACAGTGAAGGGGGAGGCCGTCTGGCCCATCGAGTCGGCACCGACCTTCTGAAAGAGTACCCCCACCTAGGCCCCCCCTCCCCTGCCCTATCCCAGAAGAATGTGTATCCTGCTCCTATTTTTTCAAGTTGTTCTTGTCCTGCTAGTCTTGTCTCGCGAAGGGCAGCTTTGTCCACACCATATTCCCTGGGTACTACTGCTGGTCTACTGCTGGTTTAACTATCAGGCAGGGTGCGACATTCCAACATGATGCTCTGATTATGGATTTTTGGCTTTCCTACATATTTTTAGTTAAAATAGAACCTACATTCATTCGGCTCAAATTTTGACATGAGGAAAGTACCATTTGAATGAACCTATAAAATAATGTAACTTAGAATCATAGAATCCCTACAGTGCAGAAGGAGGCCATTCAGCCCATCAAATCTGCACCAATCCTTCGAAAGACTGCCCCACCTAGGTCCAATCCCCTGCCCTATTTCTGTTACTCGACCCAACCGTTAGACACCAAGGGGCAATTTATCATGGCCAATCCACCTAACCTTCACATCTTTGGACTCTGGGAGGAAACAGGAGCACTCGGAGGAAACCCACGATACACGGGGAGAATGCAAATTCCACACAGTCATCCAAGGTCGGAATTTACTCTGATTCCCTGGCACTGTGAGGCAGCAGTGCAAACCTTGTTGCCAGTTATTCTGTGATCCACTCACCTCAGGCGACTCAAGAACACCAACTTTTATTCTTTTACTGGGTCTTCTGATAACTTCATCGTCACTCTCACTGTTGCACCCACCTGAGGAAAGAAAGTTTCCTACACATTATAAACATAGTTAATTGTTCAAACTTTCCCAAAAACTGATAGAACAAATATTTTTGCACCATAAATGTTCTCTTAACTTTGTTACAATGCCTCAAGATTCCACAGTTTTAAACAAAATTAACTTCGCTAAAGTCAGGAAAGTAAAACAAATTACAATATCTATCATATATTCTAACATTTAAAATGAAATATGAATTAACAGGAAAACTTTGGTTGAACATACCACACTGCACATTAAATGGCAGATGAGATCAAGACATCCATGACCACTGAATCACAGGATCTCATTAAAGCTCGTGAGGGATTTCAACTCTTCGGTTTTGAAGACCCAGCCTGTGAATTCCCTTAAAAGCCACTCCGGCTCAAACTGCGACAATGACGATTCACCTCCCAATGGGCAGCACGGTAGAACAATGGTTAGCACAGTTGCTTCACAGCTCCAGGATACCAGGTTTAATTCCCGGCTGGGCCACTGTCTGTGCGGCGTCTGCACGTCCTCTCCGTGTCTGCGTGGGATTCCTCTGGGTGCTCATGGTTCCTCCCACAGTACAAAGATGAGCAGGTTAGATAGATTGGCCATGCTAAATTGGCCTTAGTGTCCAACAAAAAAAGGTTAGGTGGGGTTACTGGGTTACAGGGAAAGAGTGGAAGTGTGGGGTTAAATAGGGTGCACTTTCCAAGGGCCGGTGCAGACTCGATGGGCCGAATGGCCTCCTTCTGCCCCGTAAATTCTATGGAATCTATGGTTCAAACTCTTCCCCGAGAGAGTGTTCCACAGGATTCACAAAGCTGTAATTACTGGTACACATACATCGCTTTCACAGACCACTAGCTTGGTTACGTTGGCATTGCCCTTGGGCTTCCCCAAACTCGTGGCTGCACCGAGCTAAAAGTGGCTCCCAGAACTTCTCTGCCTGGTACAGAACATGTGGCCTTCCGCCACCTTCTCAGCTCCCAGAGCTTCGCTGTAAGCGGCAAACCTCAAGATCCAGAATTGCAACTCAACAGGCAAATTGAAACCAGAGAACCTTCTTAAGCTCCACCATCTTCACGACAACCTAGCCTTTCAGGGTTCACTCAATGCTTTTAAACTAATTTATCCTTAAATCCCAAAACAAAACATCTCTCTGGACTGCACTTCTTTGCAAGCCGTGTAGACATCACATATCGAGTTCTCCAGCTAACTCAGCCCATCCAGTTGTTTTATGGCTCCATCTCTTCTAATGTGAAGGGTTAGATAAAATAAATAGAACCAGTTTCCAATGGCTGAAGGATCGATAATCAGGTGGCCTAAATTTAACCTAATTTAAGTTGATTGGCAAAAGAACTAGAAGTGACACGAGGAACCATTTTTAGGCAAAGAGTGATTAGGATTTAGAACAAACTCCCTCCCTGATCAGTGTTCAAAAGGAAATAGGAAGAATACTTGAAGAAAAAGAATGTAGGGCAAGAGCAGGTGGTGGGGGGGGGGGGGGGGAACCTGTTGAGGGTTAAGAAGGGTGGGAATAAGGGAACAGGTGAAGAATCAGACCCTATGATTTCTCTCCCTGGTCCTGCATGGGATCCCGGGCTTTGTATCTAGAGTCCAAGAGTGTGATGAATATCACGTTCGCCGCAGAATTCGGTTTGAAATAAGGCGACAGAAATTAATACAACCAGTATTTTAATTCAAAGTGGAATAAAACCACTTCAGCTAAAGGTCACCCAGAAGTCACCATTTGCTGGGAGAAACTCCTAGCTGACTTCAATGATCATTAATACATTCCAAACAAATACAGGATAAGGAAAACCTTGCTTTGACACACCGTAAATTCTTTAGATCACCCCCCTGCACCTATAATTATTCAAACCATGAGGATAGGAAATTCTTCAGATAAATAATACACAAATCCCTTGACATTTAGAATAACACCCTCAAAGAAGTGTCTATTTGACACTCTATATATCTAAGAAACATGGCAACACTGAAAAGAGACAGATCTCTATACAAATCCCTCTTTGCCAATATATCTTAAGACACCTGACATTCAAACACACACTAAGATCATTAAAACATATATTGATGATAATACATCAAATTAGCCATTTGGCTATAGGCAATTAACCAACAATAAGGGATAAGACAACAGAGACAGTCCTTGACCGATTAGAAGATTTTATGTATAAAAAGAGGAGCATTTTGGCAGAGAGGTACCTTCTCACTCCCCTATGGGAGTGTGGGCCAAAGCTCTGTTCTTCAAGCTTGCCTCGTCAAACAAAGACCATCATGGTTTTGTAAGTATGTTTCTGTTAAGCTTCTCAGAAATGTATTAGAAATTGATAGGAGATAGTTTAGGATTTTCCATGTTTTAGATATCACATTCGCTCAAGAGAAGTTAATGTGTTAGCAGATAACAAAGGACTGTTAACAGGTTTTATATTATTAACAGATAACAAAGGACTGTTAATGGGTTTTTATATTGTTAACAGATAACTAAAGACTGTTAATCAATTTATATTTTTAACTCTGCAATTCTGTTTGTATCTATTGGGAGTATTTTACAATAAAAATACTTTGATTAAAATTATACTGAGTTGACTTACTCTCAAAGTTTAAAATCCTAGACACTCATTTAGGACGTCTTAAATGACTAGGACCCACGACGACAGAGGTAACGATTTAGTTATGAGTGACGTATCTGAACATTTCCCATAAAAAGTAACTGAGATCCTGTTTAACTGTCTGAAACCGGGAAAAGCATTCTCCCTTCATGAGATCTATTTTGAGTCTTAGCAGAGAAACGAATTTCCCTCTTTTGGTAGGTTAACCTAGAGCATAGGTTAATAATAAAGTATTATCAGGTCCGGAATAACCTAAATCCTTCACAAGAGTACATACGTTATTTGGAATATTTGTAAAATACTTGACCTCAATTGGAGTAGTGTGTCCAATGCTGAGCACTGCACTTTATGAAGGGCGTGAAGACGTCAAAGAGGGTGCAGAAAAGATTTACAAGAATGGTTCCTGAAATTCACTGGCAAAACTGCATCCGTTTTCCTTAAAGAGAATGTTAGGAGAGTTGATAGGTGTTCAAAAGTATATAGGATTAAAGTGTTCCCATTAGCAGAAAGGTCAAAAACTTGAGGACATTGTTTTAAAGTTGAATGACAAAAGAAGCAGGGGCAACACTGGGAGTAGCATTTATTACGCAGTGTGGTTTGGATCTGGAATGCACTGCCTCAGTGTATTGTGAATACAGATTCAATTGTAACTTTCAAAAATGAATTGGATAATTACTGAAGGAAAAATTTGCCGGAATGACGGGGAAAGACAGGGATTAGTTGAGATGCTCTAGCAGAGAGCTGGCATGAATACAAAAACTGTAAACATTCTATGATTCCATATACGGAATCTCACTATAATAGCCAGATTCAGAAGGGGCACTGAACTTAATCTAATTGAACAAGAAATGGCATTTTGGTACCAATAACCATCACCCTGCCACATGACTCAGAATGAGTAAAATAAAGACATTTCTCAGTTCCAAAACAAGGTGATGTTGGAAACAACTCTTGGGTTCAGTTAATCATTATTTGTGGATGGATCAAGTATGTAGAATCATTGGTCACTTTGAACTCTAGTGCTGGCAGTAATTGAAGAATGTTAAGAATGTTATTGGGCCGCATGGTAGCACAGTGGTTAGCACTGTTGCTTCACAGAGCCAGGGTCCAAGGTTCGATTCCTGGCTTGGGTCACTGTCTGTGCAGAGTCTGCATGTTCTTCCTGTGTCTGCGTGGGTTTCCTCCGGGTGCTCCGGTTTCCTCCCACAAGTCCCTAAAGACGCGCTGTTAGGTAATTTGGGCATTCTGAATTCTCCCTCAGTGAACCCGAACAGGCTCCGGAGTGTGGCAACTAGGGGATTTTCACAGTAACTTCATTGCAGTGTTAATGTAAGCCTACTTGTGACTACAATAAAGATTCTTATTATTAACATAGAAATATATATTTTCAAGAAGCGAGTATTTTGAACCCCAGAAAGATCAGGTGGTATTTGGCTATACAGGATGCATAACAATGACTGGATTGTGAAGCAACATTCCAGAAGTGGGTGCTATACATCAGAATTTCTCACTGCAAAGCACAGGAACATTGCAAAGACAGAAAAGAAAAAAGCCAAATTTTCACAAAATACAGTTCAACAAAGTGATTTAACAATAACAATTGGAAATTTTAGTGACAAAATGAGTTAAGTGTCAACCCAACGATAAAAACTCGAGGAACAGAAATATTACAAGGGGAGGCGTAGTGGTATTGTCACTGGACTAGTAATCCAGAGACCCAGAGTACTCTGAGGTTCTCGATTCAAATCCCACCACAGCAGATGGTGAAATTTGAATTCAATAAAAATCTGGAATTTAAAAAGTCTAGCGATGACCATGAAACCATTGTCGATTGTCAGAAAAACCCCACCTGGTTCACTAATGTCCTTTAGGGAAGGAAATCTGCCATCCTTATCTGGTCTGGCCTACATGGGACTCCGGACCCACAGCAATGTGGTTGACTCTTAATTGCCCCTCAAGGGCCATTAGGGATGGACAATGAATGCTGACACAGCCTGCAAGCCCACGGCCCATGAACCAATTTTTAAAAAGCATCCTTTATGTTGTTTTGGATGCCTCAGCAGCACTCAATGTCCAACTGCATGAATGGAGTCTTTATATTCATTTAGTTCTGTGTATTCTGAAAGTCTATTTGCAATAAGCAGCACATAAATTTAAAGAAACTTTGTAAGACTCATCTCTAAAAGTCTGAAAGCTTTTATTTAAAAATATATTTATTAAAGTTTTTTAACACAATTTTTCTCCCTTACAAACAATAACCCCCCCCCCCCCATCCCCCGTAACAAAAAAAAAAGAGAAATCGGGCAGAGCAAGATATATACATGGCAAAATGATATATTTACACAGCTTTGTACACTGGCCCTCACCCGTACGTGCCAGTTTCCCCAACCCTTCATGTTATCTCTTGCTCATCCACCCTCCCAGGCAGTCCCCCCCCCCCCCCAGGATAAAAGTCTGAAAGCTGCGGCGGCAGTGTGAATAAATAGTATACCATAATAAATAGTATACCATAATAAATAGTGTACCATAATAAATAGTATACCATAATAAATAGTGTACCGTAATAAATAGTGTACCATAATAAATAGTATACCATAATAAAGTGTACCATAATAAATAGTATACAATAATAAATAGTATACCATAATAAATAGTGTACCATAATAAACAGCTGAAAAAAGGCACAGCACCGACTGCAGTAGTTTCAGCTGCAAATTACAGGCGCAGTATACACAAATTGACTTAAAAATAGGATTGGAATGGAAAGATTGGATTATGCCGTTCTAACAAACAGATTAGTCAGAAGCAGAACTAGAGGATTATTTTATGGGTTAGTTTTCCCTATGCCCTGCTTACCAGTTACCAACAGTGATCAGCACCCCTTCCACCACCTTTACATACATTCCCTCCATCCTCTGGGCACAGCAGTTTATATTAATCTAATATACAGTATATTAATCTAATTTATGTACTTACTCTAATATGGGGGAATGGGCCTAGGTAGGGTACTCTTTCAGAGGGTTGGTTCAAACTCGATGGGCCGAATGGCCTACTTCTGCACTGTAGGAATTCTATGGTTCTATAAAAGCCACAGTCTTCCAACCCACCAAAGCCCCTTGAACAATACCTTCCAAGCTCACAACCTCTACTACCGAGATGAACAAGAGCACCAGGGAGGTGAAAACACAGGTTCCTCCCCAAGAAGAAAAAACATCTGTGCTTGGTTTACCATTTCTCTCAATATTCCAAAACCATTAGCTTCAGTGTAAATTCCATAAAACTGTGGCTCCTCCTGCATTATTTCCCAGAATGTTACTGCTACAGCCATGCTTGTCTATGCTATTTAAATTAAGCCCAATGGAATGGACGTTGTTTATCCTGGCAGAGTGCACTTCTGGATAGTCACCAGTATGAGAAAATTTGGGCTATTTCATTTGAAAGCTTTGTTAATTTTAGAAACCACAGCCTATCCCTAGCTTTATCTGCATAAACAAAGGGCACGATCTAACCAAATTGCAATAGAGTGCCGTGTCGAGCGTGTCTAGTCGGGGCTTTTCTCGGAACTCCAGACGCACAGCAATGGCTCTTAAATGCCCGCAGGGATGGGCACCAAATGCCCACATTCCAAGAACAAATAAAAAAATCATTTTTAAAATTCCAGCCAGCATTTTTAAACCAGCACACAAAACAGTGCAGCCATTTGAATACACACAATAAAAATGTGGCCTTGGAAATAAACTGCAATTTAACACACGGGATACATCTTTACGCCATTCAGCAATGAATTTCTGCAACCTGTTTGGATTAAAACGCTCGGTTTGGTGTGATGAAAAACTAAGTTTAGACGGGTTTCAGCTATTTTTGTGAAGTTCTCATTCAGTTAAATATAAAGCCTTCAGCTAAAGCCACAACTTTGGGTTCCACTGCAGAGCCCTAACATTGAATTTAATGATTCCAGCACAGATGCAAAAGTGGCCCTGTGGCACAGTGGGTAGTGTCCGTGCCTCTCAACCAGAAGTCCAGGGTTTAAATCCCACCACCCCAGGATTTGGATGGTCAAGGAAAGTGCATTCAGAACATGGACAAACAAAACTGTTAGAATATCAGTCTGAAAATCCTTCCAACACATGCCAATGGCAGGCGGTATGACATATGAAAGTGCATGTTGCCACAGCAACTCAGACTCCCAAGTGAACTGTAACACCACACAGTTGCAAACCCAGCATTCAGTACACATTGCAGTAGCTCATAGTGGAATTTTATTAATATTTTAATTTTTCTGTACTTTTGCTTACAGTACATGCTGCTGCAGTGAGTGGGAAGGCAAGGTCTTATACCCATTAAATAAGACCACTTTACCTTATTATTTGAAGCATTACAACAGATTTGATAAATAGAAACGATTTTTATCAATGTACGAATATTGTTGTTAACGGAAATTCAATCACTTCATATTAAAATATATTAAAAGAAGCCACAAATTAAAGATTTCTCCACAATGAATTACAAGAATTCAAACCTGGCTTGCTACTTGTAGGGTATGGTTTCCCAACCACAAGTCCCCTTTCGGTACCTTATCAAAGTGGCAACTATTCATTTGTAACTTTGGCAGTCAGAGTTTGGGATCATTGTTGAACCTGATCCTGTCTGCAAACTACATGCAGCACCTAATGATATAATATATAAATATACCGACATCCCATGAGGTGGTGAGCCCGGAACAGGTACTCTGACTGCTGTTCCCCCCAATAACCTAGTAGCACGGAGGTCAAATGGTAAATCATGAAGGGTGAATTTTGCCATAACTCTGGTCGGCAGTGCAAAGTGGTTTAGATGTTGGCACCAATGCTACATTTATAATGTAATTGCAGCCCGAATCGAGAATCAGAAACTTACCTGACAATCGAAAGAGGAATGGAAAAGGCTTAAACAGCAAGGAAATGGCTGAACTCACCAATAGAATTTATAAATCCGGGCAATATCCAATAGCAATTTTAGAATCTCAGAACATACTTATGCTCAAATATTAAAATTAAGTATCTTACCATTTATAGGTGAATCAAGAATTCTGCGAAGAATATTCCGTTTGTTAAATATCAGAGACTTCTTTCCATGTTTTTCACTAGTACTACAGCTCAGAATGCTCCCAGAAGTGTTAGGAGACGCTGTTGATTCAGATAAGGCTCCTTTTTTAACCAAATCTTCTGTAACATTGCTTAGTGCAGGATTCTGAGAAATCGCCATATCATTTTTAAATAGTGTGTTAACAGAAGTCCCACCACAGAGTTTAAGGGAGGAACTTCTTTCTTGTGGTGTTGCAAAGGATCCCAAAGCTGGAGGAAAGGCAGAGGAGGCCCAAAGACCAGACTGGCAAATTGGCGAAAACAAAGCAAGGTCTTGTGTTGTCAAATGTTTTTCACTATGATGCAAAGTTTCTGCTTTGCTTGTTTTTAAAGATACATTCTTCCCAGATTCTGGGGTTGAGCAATCTCTCAATCCTTCTGTTCCTGCTTCAAATAATTTTGAAGTAACCTTGTTGGTGCAGTTTTCCCTAATCGGAGGAATGCATTCATCTAGTTCCGCCGTTGTTATTTCTGTGTGGTTAGAAGGTGACTTGCCTATGGGATGTTCAGAGAATTCAGTGGTTTCGTTGTTAATGGTTATTAACGCATCACTATTTTCATCAAAGTCTTCAAATGAAAAGCCCAGATCAAAGTTAACGGCAAATAATTCACCTGAGCAATTGTGCGTGTTGCTGTCATCAACAACAGGCCCATGCTGGTCAATATATGAATTTTCACAACACATTTGTTTGTGAAATGATTTATGCAAAAGTGGGCTGCAAATTAGATCATGTTCAATTTCTCCATTTTTCAAACTCTTGCTAGCAACTGCTCGAGTATTTTGGCATGGTTCATTCAACACAGTAGAATGTCTCACCAGTTCAGGGACGTCCTGTATGGTTGCACAACTTTTGTAGCCAGGAGCACAAAGAGTTGAAGAGCCATCAAGTGATGGTTCGTCTTCAAAGAAAGGCAAGCTCTTATCATGTACAGATGGCGCATCACTTGTAAAATCCTTGAGAGTTTTATTGCTTCTGCTTTTGTTTGTATCAGTCGAATTATGATGCTGGCGCAAAGGGCCAAGTAATTCTTCTTGGTTTACACATGATTGAGCTTCATAATCTTTGTCCACGTTTTCTTCAATATTACTATCAAATAAATCATCCCAGGAAGGACTGGATCCTGCATTAACATGATCACTCAAATCCTCAGGCTCACGGCCAGTCGCTAAATCTGTTGGTTGAATATTAATGGGTTGTGAACCACCAAAGAATTGATCGTCTCCATGGTCGTGTATCAAGACGTTTTCTGGTGGGATTTTCAAAATATTGGTTTGCCTTCTATTTTCTTCAGAATTTCCTTCCTCGCAAAATGGAAACATGTCTAATGAAGGGGGAGATGATGCGAGAAAGGAGGTTACTCGTTCCAAAACCATTTTCACACTGGTGGGAACTTGTGAATCATAATTGGGATGTTCAACCTCTGCTGCGTAAGAATGCCAGGTACTTCCTGGATTTGTATTTGAGGATTTGAGCTGTGGACGATGCCCCTGAGTTGAAAGAGATTCTGGCAAATAAAACAGTTTAGACAGATCGATACCATTAGTTGATGTTTCATTACTTCGACTATTGTGACCCAAATTGGCACTGCTTGATTCGTGGTATTTGAAAAACAGATCTTGCGTTTCAGCTGTTAATTTCCTTGCCGTGTAATCAGCTATTGTCTCACAGTGGGGCAAATCTCTATGTTCTTTTTCCCTCGTGTCAGCACTTTTGCATTTAGCATTTGCTGATTCGCTTGCAGCAGAATTTACATTGAAATCGAGTTTCATGGGACTTTCTCTCATGTCTGACCCACTAAACCAAGTCACTTCCTGAAAATCATTATTTATGTCCATTTCAATTTCTCCCTCTGGTTGATGGATCTGTTCACCTGGTTTTGATGAATGGTCCTTGGGAGTAAATGCAGCTTTTTGATCATGACCATTCCTGGAAACACAAAATGGAGGCTTGTGTGCTTCTTTGGTCTTTGCAGTTTCAGGACAAGAGGGGGAACGCTGAACTTTTGTCCTTTTAATTTTACCTTTGTTAAAAAGAGAGCATTCCTCATCTTCATGCGTTAATTTGGAAAAAAAGTTGTTTTGTTTAACACTATTGCTTATACATTTCTTTCTGTCACAACTCAGCTTCATTAATTGATCCATTTTACGTACAGCTTGATTGTTTGCTCTGGAAGTAGTTCCAACTTGGGGTTGCAGTGTGGGAGATGCCTCGTAAATATCATCCATATTTAAATAGGACATAAAATCTAATGAATAGCTGCTGTCATTCTGTAAAAGAAGTATGAATTATTAAAGGCACAGTTAGGCATCTAAAATTAACCTTATTTTAAAATAGTGTAAAAATACAGGTAACAAATTTGTACATTATACATTGAAACTCTCACCACAATGCAGATGATGGCCTTCAGGGGGAAAACAAAATCAAATATAGACTTCTGAAAAATGTTTTACGTTATTCTTTAACAGCCTGTGTTTTGTCATCAGTTCCTGGTTTCTATAGCCTAACATTATGGCATAACTTCTTCATGCTTAGAGTCAGCATCTTAAAGAACAGACTGAAACCATTTAGTGATTTAACTCTGAAGGTTCTCAGTCAATCTCTGATTCAGCCACGAGCATATCCAATTAGGTTTAGCGTTAAAAAAAAGCAGTGGCCAGAGTGAGTCAAGAAACAGGGCCTGAAATTGGAGGCATGGTGGCGCAGTGCCGCCTCACGGCGCCGAGGACCGGGTTCGATCCTGGCCCCGGGTCACTGCCCATGCGGAGTTTGCACAATCTCCCCGTGTCTGCGTGGATCTCACCCCCACAACCCAAAGGTGAGCAGAATAGGTGGATTGGCCACGCTAAATTGCCAGTTAATTGGAAAAAATAATTGGGTATTCTAAATTTGAAAAAAGAAAGAGCCTGAACAATAAACCAAACTGAATGAAGTACTGAATCATTCCTACATTTTGTACCCTCTCAATGGAGACAACAGATGGATAGGATTAATGAGGTGGAGCTGTGGACGAACTACCATTTAGTATTTGCTTCACACAATGCAAGTACCTAGCAGTCACTTTGCAAGATATGACATTTATTATTCCTGTTGAAGCTGTTTCATGATGGACACCTTCCTAGCACTACCAGAAATGAGAGTTTGTTTAAATATAAACTATTACCATGTAAATCTGCACTAAATTTTGCCATTTGTCCCTAATGAGCCTTAAACCTCATATCCCATCTATCACCATTACCACCTATTTCCGTCTCTAACATGACCTGCAAGAACCCTCGTCTCAATATCACAACACAGAGGTATTCTCTATACAGAGAATTCCACAGTTGGCATCGTCAGTCCCATTCAACTATCACACTATAACATTGATGTTCAACATTCTCTCCAAATCATACCTCCAAAAATGTTTTGGTTACTGTTGCCCATTCTTCATTTGTTTCCTCAGTTAGGGGAAGTTTTATAAATTAAAAGAGTTTTATAATGACAGCTAATGTTCAACAAAGGGTAAACCTTGGTTAGGCTACATTTGGAACACTGTGACTAGTGTTATAACAGGATACAGAAGCATTGGGTTTGTGTAAAAAGCTTCACCCGAGTTCAATTCCAGCCTTGGGTGACTGTCTGTGTGGAGTTTGCACTTCTCCCTGTGTCTGCGTGGGTTTCCTCCGGGTGCTCCGGTTTCCTCCCACAGTCCAAGGAAGTGCAGGTTAAGAAACTGACCATGTTAAATTGCCCCTCAGAGTCCAAAGATGTGCAGGTTAGATAGGGTTACGGGGATATGGTCAGGGATTGCTCTGACAGAGGGTCGGTGTAGACTCAATGGGCCGAATAGCCTCCTTCTGTACTGTAGGAATTTCATGGTTCTCTGGGATATGAGAATGGGGAAAATAAATTTATCTTGAAAGGCTGAACAGGCTGAGGCTTTTTGCTATAGAAAGGAGTGGAGGATCTCCTGAAAGGGACCCTCAAGGTAATGAAAGGATTTAACAGGGTAGATATAGAATAAAATGTTTGCATTTGTGGGGAATGGGCACATGTGAGATAGTCAGTCTAATGGGAATTCAGGAGAAGTGTCTATATTCAAAGAACATGGAACAAACAACAAGAAGTAGTTGAGAGGAGCATGTACATCAAAACATAAGATAGGAACAGGGGGAAAAGGTATGGAAGGATATGCAGCAGTTAGGTTTAAATGAAGTAGGTGGGAGGAAGCTAGTGTAGAACATAAATGCCAGTATAGGTCAGTTTTGCTGAATTGGCCTATTTTCTGTACCATGTACTCAATGAAGTTCATGCAGTTTCAGATCTCTCATGTATCTATTTTTCTGTCAGCTCAGCAATAACAATTTTGGGATATACATGGGACTTGAAATGTCCAATAAGAATCCTGAAGCCAATTTTTGTGTCAATCAAAAGATAAAAGTTGAAAACTTTTGTTGTGGGATCTGTGACAATTAATTGCTGTTAACAGGAAAATAATAAAACTTGCCAGATTACTTTGATTTCTGAGAGAAAATCCAAATAGGAGCTGACCTCTTAGAAAACTGATTAGGAAACCAGTCTAATTAAGTTGCAATGCCAGCAGCTTTTAGGGAAGACCAGGTTGGCTGAATCCTACATGGCATAGCTGTTGACTCGACTGTGGCAGGTGTTGAGGGAACTGACAATGTTCAATAACCTGGATGAGTGCAGCTCCAACAACACTCAAGAACCTCAACATCATCCAGGACAAAGCAGCCCACTTGATTGTTCCTCCTTCCACAAACATTCAAACCCTCCACCACCGACACACAGTGGCAGCCGTGTGTAACATCTGCAAGATGCACTGTAGGAATTCACCAAGGTTCCTTTGCAGCACCTTCCAAACCCACAACCACTACCATCTAGAAGGACAAGAGCAACAGATATCTGGGAACACCACCAGCTGGAGATTCCCCCTTCAAGTCACTCACATCCCGATTCAGAAATGAATTATATCGCTGTTTCTTCACTTGCTGGGTCAAAATCCTGGAATTCCCTCCTTAACAGCACAGTGGGTGTACCTACACCCCAGGGACTACAGCGGTTCAAGAATGCAGCTCACCAATTTCGGAAAGGCAACGAAGGATGGACAATAATGCTGGCCTAGTCAGTGACGTCCACATCCCGCAAAAAAAATTATATTACAAAGGTACGTTAGTTATCCACAAGATTATTTCCTTTCTGGCCCTAATGGCTTCACCATTCTTTTAACTATCCTTATGCTTTTAATATTTTAATTATAGAATTTAGGGTTCCCTTTTGTCTTAATTCGAATCTTTTCTCATACTTTCTCTCTGGTTTTCTTATATTCTTTTTCAATTTGTCCTTGCACTTTGTATTTTGCCTGGTTTTTGATCGCATTCTGTACCCGATTCTTTATTTTTAATGACAAAAGTGTTGTTAGCCGATTTCATATGGTTAATGTAGCAAGTTATCACAAGGTCTTTTCATTTTATTTATACCCAGGTCTCAGATAAAATCTGTTAAAAAAATAAAGAAACCAGTGTGATAGGGTAAATATCCTCGATCCAAGTCCTCGTAATCCGAAAACTCTAAATAAATTGATGATCTCTCCCAGATCATATGGTCACTGGTTTGGTAGGCAAAAAGTGGCTGAAGTTAAGACACATCTGAAGAAAACATTAAGATTTCTCAATTCTACTTCAAGCAGGCAGCATTGCAAAATTGCCCATTCAAGTGGAGATATTCCACAACTAAAAACATTTAATATTTAAATTGAATTGGACCTTAATTTCCAAGTGTTTAATACATTTGGAACGCTGCCCTAACGCAGGCTAACCAAGTGTTGCAGCTCAGGGTCCCACTTTGGACACCTCAGATATTCTTTAGTGCCTAAAGTACCCAGGAAAAAAAAAAAAATCAGCCCTCTACTGTATAGATACTAAATAAATTTCAGACGAGTAACTGCCTTACTCGCTTTCTTGAAATGAAATGAAAACGAAATGAAAATCGCTTATTGTCATAAGTAGGCTTCAAATGAAAATACTGTGAAAAGCCCCTAGTCGCCACATTCCGGCGCCTGTTCGGGGAGGCTGGAACGGGAATTGAACCGTGCTGCTGGCCTGCCTTGGTCTGCTTTAAAAGCCAGCTCTTTAGCCCTGTGCTAAACCAGCCCCTAATTATTTCCGTTGTATTCACTTGCAAGTTTTATTTCTGCCGTGCGTTATCTAGCCAGCTCACAGTATATGAACTTGTTCCCTTGCCAAAATAAATTTGAAAATACATTAACCTCCGTTTGCAGTAGTTAGAAAACTGAAAAAGGAAATGAAATGGTCATTTGCAGATCCACACCTCGTATTTATGTTGCTCCAGCTTCTACAGTAACCAAGAGAAACACCAGACCCCAAGCGGTATTTTTAATAGTTTTATTTACATCCCTGAAATCAGGGCAGCAAGTCTGCATCAGAAAAACATCCAACTCCATTTGCAGTGTTTAATTTTCATGATGCTGATATTTTAAAACCAAAATCCTGAAACATATTATACTGAATCGAATTTACAAACTGATTTTTAGTTGTTTCCTTAAAGTACTAGTATTCATTCGACAATTGAAAGACAATCATTTCAAGCTGTTGCTTTTTTTTAAAAAGGCCATTTCCATTTGAATTTAAGCACTGAATTTCCATGGTGTAACTGAAACCAATTTTCAAACTTGCAAAAAGAAATGGCTTCAATGGAGTTCATCAGCAGTACTCTGTTTTATCCTCAAATGACATTCTTGTATTGAATAAAGAAACCAAAGAGAAAGTAGTTTTAAGTTCATAGCTGCTTATATTTTTCTCCTTTTATATGATTGTTGTCCTCGAGATAGGACACTGGGGAATGGAACGGTGGTATTTTTAAAGGATAGGCTTGTAGACTACGAAGGTACAAACAAACAAGAGCTTTATTGGAAAGGTGTTTTCTCAACAGACTGTTAGAATAGACCGCCCTGTTCCGGGTGCGGCGATGACCAGCTGAGTCGCACGTTTCGGCAGCTCCCTGTGAAACGGACTTTTGGGCTCTTGATAGGAGCCCCAACGGCAATTTTAACGGCTGAAAACACCGTGCGGTAAACCAGAAGGGTGTTCCCCCTGGACACGGATGGAAAAAGGAGAGGAAAGTGGCCGGATTGCAGCGGATCCTTTGGAACAACGGCAAGGAAGGCAAGCAGAAACCAAGATGGCGTCGGAAGGTGGCAGTTTCATATGGGGCCCTGAACAACAAGAGTTTTTGAAACGCTGCGTGGAGGAGATAAAAAAGGAAATGAAGAAAGAGTTGTTGGCCCCGATATTACAGGCGATTGAAGGGCTGAAAGAGGAACAAAAGACCCAGGAGCAGGAGCTTCGGGTCGTGAAGGCGAAAGCAGCAGAGAATGAAAACGACATACAGGGCCTGGTGGTGAAGTCGGAGATACAGGAGGCACACCAGAAACGATCTGTGGAGAGGTTGGAGGCACTGGAAAATAACGCAAGGAGGAACAACTTGAGGATTCTTGGCCTTCCTGAAGGTGTGGAGGGGGCGGACGTCGGGGCATATGTGAGCACGATGCTGCACTCGTTAATGGGAGTGGAGGCCCCGACGGGTCCGTTGGAGGTGGAGGGAGCATACCGAGTTATGGTGCGAGGACCGAGAGCAGGAGAAACTCCCAGAGCCATAGTGGTGAGATTTCTCCGTTTTAAGGATAGAGAAATGGTCCTTAGATGGGCGAAGAAAACTCGGTGTAGTAAATGGGAGAACGCGGTGATCCGCGTCTATCAAGATTGGAGTGCGGAGGTGGCGAGAAGGAGGGCGAGCTTTAATCGGGCCAAAGCGGTACTTCACAAAAAAAAGATAAAGTTTGGAATGCTGCAACCGGCAAGACTGTGGGTCACATATCAAGGGAGGCACCACTACTTTGAGACGGCGGATGAAGCGTGGACTTTTATTGTAGAAGAAAAATTGGAATGATTGGACTACGAAAATGAACGTTTGGACAAAGTGGTGGGACGAGTGGGGGGGGGGGGGGGGCGAAGAGGGATTGTATGATTAATCCTGCGGTATGGTAACTTTTCTTTCTCCCACAGGTGGTGATGGGGGGAGGTGGGGAGGGAGAGGAGATGGGGCGTTGGCCATGGGAGGCGGGGCCGAGGGAGAGGCGCGGGCTTGGTTCCCGCGCTATGATAATTATGGCGGGAATAGAGAAGCAGGAAGGAGGGGGCGCCGCACGGGGCGAGCCGTGATCACGGGGGGAAGCCGAGGTCAGCCAGAGTTTGCTGACTTCTGGGAGCAACATGGGGGGAGTAATTACGCTAGCGGGGGGTCTAGCGGGGGGGGGGGGGGGGAGGGGGGAATTACGGGGTTGCTGCTGCTGGGGAAAGGGGGGAGTGGGTGCGGGAAAGGATGGGCGGGGGGGCACCGTCTGGGAGAAATACAGCCGCGGGAACTGGGCGAGAAGCTGGAAAAAGATGATGGCTAACCGGCAAGGGGGGGGGGGGGGGGGGGGGGGGGGAGCCCCCCAACCCGGCTGATCACGTGGAACGTGAGGGGGCTTAACGGGCCGATAAAGAGGGCACGAGTACTCGCACACCTTAAGAAACTTAAAGCAGATGTGTTCATGTTACAGGAAACGCACCTGAAACTGATAGATCAGGTTAGGCTGCGCAAAGGATGGGTAGGGCAGGTGTTCCATTCGGGGCTGGATGCGAAAAACAGGGGGGTGGCTATATTAGTGGGGAAGCGGGTAATGTTCGAGGCAAAGACTACAGTGGCGGATAACGGGGGCAGATACGTGATGGTGAGTGGCAAATTACAGGGAGAGATGGTGGTGTTGGTAAATGTGTATGCCCCGAATTGGAACGATGCCAATTTTATGAGGCGAATGCTAGGACGCATCCCAGACCTAGAGACCGGAAAGCTGATAATGGGGGGAGACTTTAACACGGTGTTGGAACCAAGGCTGGATAGGTCGAAGTCCAGGACTGGTAGGAGGCCGGCAGCAGCCAAGGTGCTTAAGGATTTTATGGAGCAGATGGGAGGGGTGGACCCGTGGAGATTCAGTAGACCTAGGAGTAAGGAGTTCTCGTTTTTCTCCTATGTCCATAAAGTCTATTCACGCATAGACTTTTTTGTGTTGGGTAGGGCATTGATCCCGAGGGTGAGGGGAACGGAATATACGGCTATAGCCATTTCGGATCATGCCCCACACTGGGTAGACTTGGAGATAGGGGAGGAAACAAGAGGGCGTCCACCCTGGAGAATGGATATGGGACTAATGGCGGATGAGGGGGTGTGCTTAAGGGTGAGGGGATGCATTGAAAAGTACTTGGAACTTAATGACAATGGGGAGGTTCAGGTGGGAGTGGTCTGGGAGGCGTTGAAGGCGGTGGTTAGGGGGGAGCTGATATCAATAAGGACACATAAAGGGAAGCAGGAGAGTAAGGAACGGGAGCGGTTGTTGCAAGAACTTTTGAGGGTGGACAGACAGTATGCGGAAGCACCGGAGGAGGGACTGTATAGGGAAAGGCAAAGGCTGCATGTGGAATTTGACTTGCTGACCACAGGCACTGCAGAGGCACAATGGAGGAAGGCGCAGGGTGTACAGTATGAATATGGAGAGAAGGCGAGCAGATTGCTGGCACACCAATTGAGGAAAAGGGGAGCAGCGAGGGAAATAGGGGGGGTGAGAGACGAAGATGGAGAGACGGAGCGGGGAGCGGAGAGAGTCAATGAAGTGTTTAAGACATTTTATAAAAAATTGTATGAAGCTCAACCCCCGGATGGGAGGGAGAGAATGATGGAGTTTTTGGATCGGCTGGAAATTCCCAAGGTGGAAGAGCAGGAAAGGATGGGATTGGGAGCACAGATCACGGTAGAAGAAGTGGTGAAAGGAATTAGGAACATGCAGACGGGAAAGGCCCCGGGACCGGACGGATTCCCAGTTGAATTTTACAAAAAATATTTGGACTTGCTCGCCCCGCTACTGACGAGGACCTTCAACGAGGCAAAGGAAAGGCGACTATGTCAGAAGCAACGATATCGCTTCTCTTAAAGAAGGAAAAGGATCCGCTACAATGCGGGTCCTACAGACCAATCTCCCTCCTCAATGTAGATGCCAAGGTCTTGGCCAAGGTAATGGCAATGAGAATAGAGGAATGTGTCCCGGGGGTGGTTCATGAGGACCAAACTGGGTTTGTGAAGGGGAGACAGCTGAACACGAACATACGGAGGCTGTTAGGGGTAATGATGATGGCCCCACCAGAGGGTGAAACGGAGATAGTAGTGGCGATGGATGCCGAGAAAGCATTTGATAGAGTGGAGTGGGATTATCTGTGGGAGGTGTTGAGGAGATTTGGGTTCGGAGAGGGGTATGTTAGATGGGTGCAGCTGTTGTATAGGGCCCCAGTGGCGAGTGTGGTCACGAATGGACGGGGATCGGCATATTTTCGGCTCCATAGAGGGACTAGGCAGGGATGTCCTCTGTCCCCATTACTGTTTGCACTGGCGATTGAGCCCCTGGCGATAGCGCTGAGAGGTTCCAAGGGATGGAGGGGAATACTTAGGGGAGGAGAAGAACACCGGGTATCTTTATATGCGGATGATCTGCTACTATATGTGGCGGATCCAGCGGAGGGGATGCCAGAAATAATGCGGATACTTGGGGAGTTTGGGGATTTTTCAGGGTATAAATTGAACATGGGAAAGAGTGAGCTGTTTGTGGTGCATCCAGGGGAGCAGAGTAGAGAAATAGAAGACCTACCGTTGAGGAAGGTAACAAGAGACTTTCGTTACCTGGGGATCCAGATAGCTAAGAATTGGGGCACATTGCACAGGCTAAATTTGACGCGGTTGGTGGAACAGATGGAGGAAGATTTCAAGAGATGGGATATGGTAGCATTGTCAATGGCAGGGAGGGTGCAGGCAGTTAAGATGGTGGTCCTCCCGAGATTCCTTTTTGTGTTTCAGTGTCTCCCGGTGGTGATCACGAAGGCTTTTTTCAAAAGGATAGAAAAGAGTATCATGGGTTTTGTTTGGGCCGGGAAGACTCCGAGAGTGAGGAAGGGATTCTTACAGCGTAGTAGGGATAGAACATAGAACATAGAACAATACAGCGCAGTACAGGCCCTTCGGCCCACGATGTTGCACCGAAACAAAAGCCATCTAACCTACACTATGCCATTATCATCCATATGTTTATCCAATAAACTTTTAAATGCCCTCAATGTTGGCGAGTTCACTACTGTAGCAGGTAGGGCATTCCACGGCCTCACTACTCTTTGCGTAAAGAACCTACCTCTGACCTCTGTCCTATATCTATTACCCCTCAGTTTAAAGTTATGTCCCCTCGTGCCAGCCATATCCATCCGCGGGAGAAGGCTCTCACTGTCCACCCTATCCAACCCCCTGATCATTTTGTATGCCTCTATTAAGTCTCCTCTTAACCTTCTTCTCTCCAACGAAAACAACCTCAAGTCCGTCAGCCTTTCCTCATAAGATTTTCCCTCCATACCAGGCAACATCCTGGTAAATCTCCTCTGCACCCGCTCCAAAGCCTCCACGTCCTTCCTATAATGCGGTGACCAGAACTGTACGCAATACTCCAAATGCGGCCGGACCAGAGTTCTGTACAGCTGCAACATGACCTCCCGACTCCGGAACTCAATCCCTCTACCAATAAAGGCCAACACTCCATAGGCCTTCTTCACAACCCTATCAACCTGGGTGGCAACTTTCAGGGATCTATGTACATGGACACCTAGATCCCTCTGCTCAGCCACACTTTCAAGAACTTTACCATTAGCCAAATATTCCGCATTCCGGATAGGGGGGGGCTGGCACTACCGAGCCTAAGTGAGTATTATTGGGCCGCTAATATTTCAATGGTGAGTAAGTGGATGGGAGAGGAGGAAGGAGCGGCGTGGAAGAGATTAGAGAGGGTGTCCTGTAGGGGGACCAGCCTGCAGGCTATGGTGACAGCCCCATTGCCGTTCTCACCAAGGAACTATACCACGAGTCCGGTGGTGGTAGCTACACTGAAGATTTGGGGACAGTGGAGACGACATAGGGGAAAGACCGGAGCACTGGGGGGGTCCCCGATAAGAAACAACCATAGGTTTGCCCCGGGGGGAATGGATGGGGGATATGGAATGTGGCAAAGAGCAGGTATAACGCAATTGAAAGATCTATTTGTGGATGGGAAGTTTGCGAGTCTGGGAGCGCTGACCGAGAAATATGGGTTGCCCCAAGGGAATGCATTCAGGTACATGCAATTGAGGGCTTTTGCGAGGCAGCAGGTGAGGGAATTCCCGCAGCTCCCGACACAAGAGGTGCAGGACAGAGTCATCTCAAAGAAATGGGTGGGGGACGGTAAGGTGTCGGATATATATAGGGAAATGAGAGACGAAGGGGAGACTATGATGGACGAACTAAAAGGGAAATGGGAAGAAGAGCTAGGGGAGGAGATTGAGGAGGGGATGTGGGCAGATGCCCTAAACAGGGTAAACTCGTCGTCCTCGTGCGCCAGGCTAAGCCTGATTCAGTTTAAGGTATTACACAGGGCACATATGACTGGAACACGGCTCAGTAAATTTTTTGGGGTGGAGGATAGGTGTGCGAGGTGCTCGAGAAGCCCAGCGAATCATACCCATATGTTTTGGTCATGCCCGGCACTACAGGGGTTTTGGATGGGGGTGACAAAGGTGCTTTCGAAAGTAGTAGGAGTCCGGGTCGAACCAAGCTGGGGGTTGGCTATATTTGGGGTTGCACAAGAGCCGGGAGTGCAGGAGGCGAAAGAGGCCGATGTTTTGGCCTTTGCGTCCATAGTAGCCCGGCGCAGAATATTGCTAATGTGGAAAGAAGCCAAGCCCCCGGGGGTGGAGACCTGGATAAATGATATGGCGGGGTTCATAAAGTTAGAGCGGATTAAGTTCGTCCTAAGGGGGTCGGCTCAAGGGTTTACTAGGCGGTGGCAACCGTTCGTCGAATATCTTGCGGAAAGTTAGATAGGGGAGAACAAAGAAGGCAGCAGCAGCGGCCCAGGACTTTGGGGGGGGGGGGGGGGGGGGGGGATGGGGGGGGATGTGTGGCCTGAGACAAGGCAGTTGCCAATTAGGGCTAGTTTTTATTTTTTTGTTATTTAATATTTATTTATTTGTTGTTGTTTTTGTTTAAATTTAAAAAAGGTCATTATTATCTGTATTGTTACAATGTTGTGTAAAGGATGCACAATGTACTGTGTTGGTTGACCAAAAATTTTCAATAAAATATTATTTTAAAAAAAAGAATAGACTGCCCTAATCGACAATGATGTAATCAATACATCACATGATTAAACTCTTAAAGTGACTTTATACAAACATGAGTACACAACATTTTTCTCCCCCTTTACATCAGAGGTTCCTGCACTGAAACACAGGATAATGTTAACAATCAACATTTACAATATAAACAATTAACAAACAGTCAATAAGTTCGATGTTTCAGAGGATATCGATTCTTGCGTGCTCGTCAGCGAACCTCCGGCATCTGCTTTTCCATGTTGACTGTAACCCCTGCTGTTTTTGGTTGTGTTTGGACCTCGTCCGTTGTTGTCACAAAGGGAGCCGACGTAGGGTTTGAAGGTTGACTCGGTGTTGAAATGTCCTCAACTGAGATACTGTCTTCCACTGTGGCTTCCGGAGTATGGTCAGGTTCTTGGGTATGTACAGGTTTTCACTTGGCACAGTTTGTTGCGGACTCTCAGTTGACTTGTCTCTCTGGCAATCTTGTTCTAGCTGTTGTTCAGCATGCCCCCTCCACACAACATCGCCGTGAGTTTGAACAGTGTAGGAGATCAGTCCTGTCAGTGCCAAGATGATGGCCAGTATCCACTTCTCACTGGTAGTATAGTTCCTTGCCAATACTTCTTGACCTTTATTTTTTTTAAACATGGCGTTTAGCCCTGTTCACATGTCATACAATCTGGTATGATGGCTTTATCAGAGCTATCCATTCAGAGGTCAGTAGACCCAGGATAGACTCAGTCGGAATAAGGTGGAGCTGGCGTACTGCGGGTGTTGAGAGTTCTCCAACGTCATCCAAGTTGTATTTCCAGCCTTTTTTCTTCATGCTCAGGACATCAATCTGTTTTTTAGTTGCCAACCACTGCCCCTCCGGGCTGCATAACAGGGCCTCCTTTACCGAATCTCATGGCACAACCTCTGCGGTGCCTTCTCCAGATTGAGGATTGCCTCCATCGCACCCTGCATTTCTCACTTCGAGGTTTAATTCGCGCTGCATTCACCCTCCCGTTTTGAGTCTCGTTTCTGGAATTCAACTTCTAACCTCTCCAGTTGAAGCTGTTGCACCTGAGGATTTTAAGAACATATCGCATTCAGCCTTTAGGGTTGGCTTGTTAAGCAAAGTCAGGTTACGGTAATTCTTCTTGCTGTTGGTATCTTCACTGGACTTCAGATGCTGCTGTACAGAATGAAATAGGATTGCAGTAGTGGTGTTGCAGACTGCAATCTGAGCAGCTCCAACTCCTTTCATTTGGTCATCTGGAGCAACTCCCAACCAAACATCCTTCATGACTTTCTGTGTTGGCTCCTTTTGTTCCTGTTGTTGCCGCTGTTTACGATCTGCATTCTTTTTATTCTTGTTCACCCTTGATGCATGAAAGGGTTTAGCAGCTCTTTTCCAAAACTTTTCTTTCCAATGAACTCGAGTTTCCTTCTGGTCAGGCATTTTAAGACCTGCCTCAATTTCTTGTTCCTTTGTGGTTTGGTACTTGCAAAGGGAGCACGTAAATGCATTACGATCATCCTCACCCAATTTTTCAGTTTACTTTTTACTTTCATTTTTGTCAAAGCTTTCATAAGCTTTTCATCCTCTGTTTCTCAATCCTGAACCGCATTTGTTACAGTATGCTGAGCCTTTGTCATCTTGGTCCGAGCACTGCTAGCCTGAGCCATGGCCACAGCCGTTTTTAGAGCTTTTTCACCAGCTGCTAACTTTCTGTTCCTCTAGGCTCCAACATGAGATTCCCCACGGCCCAGTTTAGCCAGCTTCTCTACAGCCAGGTTTCTCCCCATAAGGGCTGGATAGTTACCTTTATCAACATGCTGAGGCAACGCTGCGATCTGTCCATTTAGCTGCAAATTTACATCCATTCAGCCCCTCGACGGCACTACTTCTCCAGTATATGTTTTGAGTATTATCTTAGAAGGTTTTGAGCGAATTTGTCGTAGTTTCTCTTCGTAAAGAGTTTCTGGGGGCTACGAAATGGCTGAGCCAGTGTCCACCTCCATTTTCACCCGTTGTCCGTCCAGTAAAGGAGTGACCCAGTAACGGTTCGTTGTGTCCGCAACGGTCAGTGCGTTCAACGACAGTTTGTCATCTGACTGTGACTGGTCCTTTATTGTGCCCCTTTTGTATCACGTGGATACTCTTGCTTTTTATCATTCTTGTTTCTTTGTCCAACACGCATGTTCGATGTGCCCCTTTTTATCACAGTTCTCGCGTATTGCATCTTTACCCCAGTAATCAATTGCTGGGTGTTCAGTTTTTGCTCATCAATGGCAATTTCAAACTTGTGTCTGTGTTAAGATTTCAGCCGATACTAGTGCCCGAGTTGATACTTGTACTTCTTTAGCTGCTAGTTTCATAGAAATCATGCTTCTTTAGGTCTAAGTTGCTTTCTGTTAACAACCTTTTCTGGAGCCCACACACAAGTCTGTCTGTCACTAATGGTCTGTCAGA
Organism: Scyliorhinus torazame; assembly: GCF_047496885.1. NCBI lineage: Eukaryota > Metazoa > Chordata > Chondrichthyes > Carcharhiniformes > Scyliorhinidae > Scyliorhinus > Scyliorhinus torazame. The sequence continues at coordinate 351,293,494 of NC_092708.1, forward strand.
CTTCCGGGTGCAGCGACGACCAGCTGAGTCGCACGTTTCGGCAGCTCCCGGTGAAACGGACTTTTGGGCTCTTGATAGGAGCCCCAACGGCAATTTTGACGGCTAAAAACACTGCGGTAAACCAGAAGGGAATCCCCCCTGGATACGGATGAAAAAAGGAGGAGAAAGTGGCCGGATTGCAGTGGATCCTTTAGAACAGCGGCAAGGAAGGCAAGCAAAAACCAAGATGGCGTCGGAAGGTGGCAGTTTAACATGGGGCCCTGAACAACAAGAGTTCTTGAAATGCTGTGTGGAAGAGATCAAAAAGGAAATGAAGAAAGAGCTGTTGGCCCCGATACTACAGGCGATCGAAGGGCTAAAGGAGGAACAAAAGACCCAGGAGCGGGAGCTTCGGGTCGTGAAGGCAAAGGCAGCCGAGAATGAGGACGACATACAGGGCCTGGTGGTGAAGACGGAGACGCATGAGGCACATCAGAAACGATGTGTGGAAAGGTTGGAGGCACTGGAGAACAACGCAAGGAGGAACAACCTGAGGATTCTTGGTCTTCCTGAAGGTGCGGAGGGAGCGGACGTCGGGGCATATGTGAGCACGATGCTGCACTCGTTAATGGGAGCGGAGGCCCCGGCGGGTCCGTTGGAGGTGGAGGGAGCATACCGAGTGATGGCGCGAGGACCGAGAGCAGGAGAAATTCCCAAAGCCATAGTGGTGAGATTCCTCCGTTTTAAGGATAGAGAAATGGTCCTTAGATGGGCAAAGAAAACTCGGAGCAGTAAATGGGAGAACGCGGTGATCCGCGTTTATCAAGACTGGAGTGCGGAGGTGGCGAGAAGGAGGGCGAGCTTTAATCGGGCCAAGGCGGTGCTTCATAAAAAGAAGATAAAATTTGGAATGCTGCAACCGGCAAGACTGTGGGTCACATATCGAGGGAGGCACCACTACTTTGAGACGGCGGATGAAGCGTGGACTTTTATTGTGGAAGAAAAACTGGAATGAGCGGGTTATTAAAAAGAACGTTTGAACAAAGTGGTGGGGTGAATGTGGGGGGCGAAGAGGGGGGTTAAAAATGGGGGAAAGAGGAGTTTTATGTACTAATCCTGCGATGTGGTAACTTTTCTCTCTTCCACAGGTGGTGATGGGGGAGGAGGGGAGGTGGAGGAGATGGGGCGTTGGCCATTGGGGGCGGGGCCAAGGTAGAAGCGCGGGCTTGGTTCCCGCGCTATGATAATCATGGCGGGAATAGAGAAGCAGGAAGGAGGGGGCGTCGCACGGTGCGAGCCGAGGTCACGGGGGGAAGCCGAGGTCGGCCAGAGTTTGCTGACTTCTGGGAGCAACATGGGGGGAGTAATTACGCTAGCGGGGGATCTAGCGGGGGGCGTGGGAGGGGGGAATTACTGGGTTGCTGCTGCTGGGGAGAGGGGGGAGCTGGTATGGGAGGGGATGGGCGGGGGGGGGGGCACCGCCTGGGGGAGATACAGCTTCGTGGGAACCGGGTGAGGAGCTGGGAAAAGGGGATGGCTAATCGACAAGGGGGGAGGGGGTAGGAAGCCCCCCAACCCGGCTGATCACGTGGAACGTGAGAGGGCTGAACGGGCCGATAAAGAGGGCACGGGTACTCGCACACCTTAAGAAACTTAAGGCAGATGTGGTTATGTTACAGGAAACGCACCTGAAACTGATAGACCAGGTTAGGCTACGCAAAGGATGAGTGGGGCAGGTGTTCCATTCGGGGCTAGATGCGAAAAACAGGGGGGTGGCTATATTAGTGGGGAAGCGGGTAATGTTCGAGGCAAAGACTATAGTGGCGGATAACGGGGGCAGATACGTGATGGTGAGTGGCAAATTACAGGGAGAGACGGTGGTTTTGGTAAACGTATATGCCCCGAACTGGGATGATGCCAATTTTATGAGGCGGATGCTAGGACGCATTCCGGACCTAGAGATGGGAAAGCTGATAATGGGGGGAGATTTTAATACGGTGTTGGAACCAGGGCTGGATAGGTCGAAGTCCAGGACTGGGAGGAGGCCGGCAGCAACCAAGGTACTTAAAGATTTTATGGAGCAGGTGGGAGGTGTAGACCCGTGGAGATTTAGCAGACCTAGGAGTAAGGAGTTCTCGTTTTTCTCCTGTGTCCATAAAGTCTACTTGCGAATAGACTTTTTTGTGCTGGGAAGGGCGTTGATCCCGAAGGTGAGGGGAACGGAGTATACGGCTATAGCCATTTCGGATCACGCTCCACACTGGGTAGACTTGGAGATAGGGGAAGAAACAGGAGGGCGCCCACCCTGGAGAATGGACATGGGACTAATGGCAGATGAGGGGGTGTGTCTAAGGGTGAGAGGGTGCATTGAAAAGTACTTGGAACTCAATGATAATGGGGAGGTCCAGGTGGGAGTGGTCTGGGAGGCGTTGAAGGCGGTGGTTAGAGGGGAGCTGATATCAATAAGGGCACATAAAGGGAAGCAGGAGAGTAAGGAACGGGAGCGGTTGCTGCAAGAACTTTTGAGGGTGGACAGACAATATGTGGAAGCACCGGAGGAGGGACTGTACAGGGAAAGGCAAAGGCTACATGTAGAATTTGACTTGCGGACTACGGGCACTGCAGAGGCACAATGGAGGAAGGCACAGGGTGTACAGTACGAATATGGGGAGAAGGCGAGCAGGTTGCTGGCACACCAATTGAGGAAAAGGGGAGCAGTGAGGGAAATAGGGGGAGTGAGGGATGAGGAAGGAGAGATGGAGCGGGGAGCGGAGAGAGTGAATGGAGTGTTCAAGACATTTTATAAAAAATTATATGAAGCTCAACCCCCAGATGTGAGGGAGAGAATGATGGGCTTCTTGGATCGGCTGGAATTTCCCAAGGTGGAAGAGCAGGAAAGGGTGGGACTGGGAGCACAGATCGAGGTAGAAGAAGTGGTGAAAGGAATTAGGAGCATGCAGGCGGGAAAGGCCCCGGGACCGGATGGATTCCCAGTCGAATTCTATAAAAAATATGTGGACTTGCTCGCCCCGGTATTGACGAGGACCTTTAATGAGGCAAAGGAAAGGGGACAACTGCCCCCGACTATGTCTGAAGCAACGATATCGCTTCTCTTAAAGAAGGAAAAGGACCCGCTACAATGCGGGTCCTATAGACCTATTTCCCTCCTAAATGTAGATGCCAAGATCCTGGCCAAGGTAATGGCAATGAGAATAGAGGAATGTGTCCCGGGGGTGGTCCACGAGGACCAAACTGGGTTTGTGAAGGGGAGACAGCTGAACACGAATATACGGAGGCTGTTAGGGGTAATGATGATGACCCCACCAGAGGGTGAAACGGAGATAGTAGTGGCGATGGATGCCGAGAAAGCATTTGATAGAGTGGAGTGGGATTATTTGTGGGAGGTGTTGAGGAGATTTGGTTTTGGAGAGGGGTATGTTAGATGGGTGCAGCTGTTGTATAGGGCCCCGATGGCGAGCGTGGTCACGAATAGACGGGGATCTGCATATTTTCGGCTCCATAGAGGGACAAGGCAGGGATGCCCTCTGTCCCCATTATTGTTTGCACTGGCGATTGAGCCCCTGGCGATAGCGTTGAGGGGTTCCAAGAAGTGGAGGGGAGTACTTAGAGGAGGAGAAGAACACCGGGTATCTTTGTATGCGGACGATTTGCTACTATACGTGGCAGACCCGGCGGAGGGGATGCCAGAAATAATGCGGATACTTGGGGAGTTTGGGGATTTTTCAGGGTATAAATTGAACATGGGGAAAAGTGAGTTGTTTGTGGTGCATCCAGGGGAGCAGAGTAGAGAAATAGAGGACCTACCGTTGAGGAAGGTAACAAGGGACTTTCGTTACCTGGGGATCCAGATAGCCAAGAATTGGGGCACATTGCATAGGTTAAATTTAACGCGGTTGGTGGAACAAATGGAGGAGGATTTCAAGAGATGGGATATGGTATCCCTGTCACTGGCAGGGAGGGTGCAGGCGGTTAAGATGGTGGTCCTCCCGAGATTCCTCTTTGTGTTTCAGTGCCTCCCGGTGGTGATCACAAAGGCTTTTTTTTTTTTTTTTTAAAAGGATTGAAAAGAGCATCATGGGTTTTGTGTGGGCCGGGAAGACCCCGAGAGTGAGGAAGGGATTCTTACAGCGTAGCAGGGATAGGGGGGGGCTGGCACTACCGAGCCTAAGTGAGTATTATTGGGCCGCTAATATTTCAATGGTGAGTAAGTGGATGGGAGAGGAGGAGGGAGCGGCGTGGAAGAGATTAGAGAGGGCGTCCTGTAGGGGGACTAGCCTACAGGCTATGGTGACAGCCCCATTGCCGTTCTCACCGAGGAACTACACCACAAGCCCGGTGGTGGTGGCTACACTGAAGATTTGGGGACAGTGGAGACGGCATAGGGGAAAGACTGGAGCCTTGGGGAGGTCCCCGATAAGAAACAACCATAGGTTTGCCCCGGGGGGAATGGATGGGGGATATGGAATGTGGCAAAGAGCAGGAATAACGCAACTGAAAGATCTGTTTGTGGTTGGGAAGTTCGCGAGTCTGGGAGCGCTGACCGAGAAATATGGGTTGCCCCAAGGGAATGCATTCAGGTATATGCAACTGAGGGCTTTTGCGAGGCAACAGGTGAGGGAATTCCCGCAGCTCCCGACACAAGAGGTGCAGGACAGAGTGATCTCAAAGACATGGGTGGGGGATGGTAAGGTGTCAGATATATATAGGGAAATGAGGGACGAAGGGGAGACTATGGTAGATGAACTAAAAGGGAAATGGGAAGAAGAGCTGGGGGAGGAGATCGAGGAGGGGCTGTGGGCAGATGCCCTAAGCAGGGTAAACTCGTCATCCTCGTGTGCCAGGCTAAGCCTGATTCAGTTTAAGGTATTACACAGGGCGCATATGACTGGAGCATGGCTCAGTAAATTTTTTGGGGTGGAGGATAGGTGTGCGAGGTGCTCGAGAAGCCCAGCGAATCATACCCATATGTTTTGGTCATGCCCAGCACTACAGGGGTTTTGGATGGGGGTGACAAAGGTGCTTTCAAAAGTAGTGGGGGTCCGGGTCGAACCAAGCTGGGGGTTGGCTATATTTGGGGTTGCACAAGAGCTGGGAGTGCAGGAGGCGAGAGAGGCCGATGTTTTGGCCTTTGCGTCCCTAGTAGCCCGGCGCAGGATATTGTTAATGTGGAAAGAAGCCAAGCCCCCGGGGGTGGAGACCTGGATAAATGACATGGCAGGGTTTATAAAGCTAGAGCGGATTAAGTTCGTTCTAAGGGGGTCGGCTCAAAGGTTCACCAGGCGGTGGCAACCGTTCGTCGAATACCTCGCAGAAAGATAGATGGAATGGAAAAAAGAAGGCAGCAGCAGCAGCCCAGGATCGGGGAGGGGGGGGGGGGGAGGAACCAGAAGGACTCTCAGGTTTGTTAATATATACTGTATAATATGTATAGGTCGTTGCGACAGATAATTATATATTGGACTGTTAAATTATATTTTTGGAGAGTGTTACTTGTGATAAGGCAGTTGCCAATTAGGGTTAGTTTTCATTTTTGTTATTTATTATTTATTCATTTTTTGTTTATAAAATAGGTCATTGTTATTTGTGTTGTTATAATATTGTGTAAAGGATGCACAATGTACTGTGTTGGTTGACCAAAAATTTTCAATAAAATATTTATTAAAAAAAACTAATGGTCTGTCAAGACATCTCCAAATTCACAGAATTCAGCTAATTTCTCTAAAGTGGCTGCGGATTGCGCAATTGATTCGCTTTACTCGTTAAGTTTGTGGAACCTGAACCGCTCGGCGATGACCAAGGATTTCGAGCCTGGTCTTTCTGGTTGCACCAGACTTCATATGAGATTGAAAGTTCACATTCTCCCAATCTCTGCGTGGGTTTCCTCCCACAGTCCAAAGATGTGCGAGTTAAGTGGATTGGCCATGCTAATTTGCCCCTTATAGTGTTCGATAGGTTAGGTGGGTTGTGGAGGATAGGACTGGGGCGCTCTTTCAAAGTGGCGGTGCAGACCCAATGGGCCGAATGACCTCTTTCTGTACTGTAGGGATTCTACGATTCTAAGTGTTTGCAGGATAGACCAACCACCTCGTCTCCAGTTTATTTGTGGTACTTTTAAAGGATAGGCTTGCAGACCACGAAGGTACAAACAAAATAAGAGCTTTATTGGAACGGTGTTTTCTAACAGGCAGCTAGAACAGACAGTCAGCCTGCCCAAACTGCCGATGACATCATCAATACATCACATGATCAAACTCTTAAAGTGACCTTGTTCCAACTAGGAACAAACACAACAGGAACATTTTCTATTTCAGGCACCTAAATCTGCATCAACCAATAGGCATCCAAGATAAGCTCTATTACAATGTGCGCCAGCCTCAAACCCAGAAGGACAGGTCCCTCCTGCGTGGGTTTTGTTGATCACGCCAGCTCCAGCACAAAACTGATGTTTACAATGAAAAATAATGCATATTAGTAAATACTAAGGGTCAGAAGATGCCATTAGCCAGGACCTGAACAATGCCCAAGCTGGACAGGTGGTTGATGTGTTGGTGGGGGAGCATTCTAGTGATCGTGACCACAACATGGTTCAATTTAAATTTGTTACACACAAAGTAGACAAGTTGCAAAAAAGGTTTTGGATTGGGGGAGAGCAGATTTCAACAAAATAGGGCAGGATCTGGCCACGGTAGACTGGAAAGAGTTACTTGTGGGGGAATCTACAGAAGAGTAGTGGGGGGCATTCAAAGATGAAATGGGGAGGGTACAGGCACAATATTTTCCCTCTAGGATAATAGGAAGGTGTAACAAACCCAGAGAACTATGGATGACCAGAGACATACGATGAGAAGGGAAAGAGGGGCTTTTAACAAGTATAAGGGGAACAAGTCTGCAGAGGCATTAGTGGAGTACAGAAAGTGCAGGATGGAACTTAAGAAATCAATTAGGAGACCAAAGAGGGGATATGAGAAAGCTCTGGCTGGTAAAAGTAGGGAAAATCCCAAGATATTCTATTAGTATATCAATGGGAAGAGCTGGTTTAGCTCAGTGGGCTAGAGAGCTGGTTTGTAATGCAGAACAAGGTCAGCAGCGCGGATTCAATTCCTGTGCCGGTTCATTACCCGAGCAGGCGCTGGAATGTGGCGACTCGGGGCTTTTCACAATAACTTCATGGCAGTGTTAATGTAAGCCTACTTGTGATAATTAAGATTATTATTATAACCAGGGAAAGAGATAGGACCCATTAAGGACCAAGTGGGAAATCTGTGGGTGGGGCCAAAGGACATTGGTAGGGTGTTGAACGAATATTTCACATCGGTCTTCTCCCAAGAGAACGAGGAGGTAGTTATGGTACTCAGGGAGAGAGACTGTGAGGTTCTTAAGCAAATTGTCATAGGGAGTGACAAGGTATTGGAGGTATTGACGGGCTTAAAAGTGGACAAATCTCCAGGTTCGGATGAACTGTGTCCCAATTTGCTGTGGGAGGCGAGGGAGGAGATTTCCTGGTCTCTGACCCAAATTTTTAATTCCTCTCACAGGGGTGGTGCCAGAGGACTGGAGAAGAGCAAATGGGTGGTGCCAGAGGACTGGAGAAGAGCAAATATGGTCCCACTATTGAAGAAAGGTTGTAGAGACCAGCCAGGGACCTACAGACCAGTAAGTCTCACGTCAGTGGTTGGGAAACTACTGGAGAAGATTCTGAAGGAGAGAATCTATCTTCACTTGGAGAGGCACGGTTTGATCAGGGATAGTCAGCATGGCTTTGTCAGAGGGAGATCATGCCTAATAAATTTGATTGAATTTTTTGAGCATGTAACCAAGTGTGTAGATGAGGGTAGTGCAGTTGATCGTAATTTACATGGATTTCAGCAAAGACTTCAACAAGGTCCCACATGGGAGAAATTTTGAGAAGGCAAATGCACATGGGATACAGGGGGATTTGATACGGTGGTTTCATAATTGACTTAGCGGTAGGCAACAGAGGGTGATGATAGACAGCTGCTTTAGTGTCTGGAAGCCAGTGACAAGTGGTATACCACAGGGATCTGTGCTGGGCCCCCTATTGGTTGTCACTTATATAGATGACTATATAGGGGGTAGGATCAGTTAAGTTTGCGGATGACACAAAGATTAGCCGGGTGGTTAACAGTGAGGTTGAGTGTCTTGGGTTGCAGGAAGATATAGACGGGATGGTCAAATGGGCAGATAAGTGGCAGTTGGGATTTAACCCTGAAAAGTGTGAGCTGATACACTTTGGAAGTATACTGTGAAAGTTCTGACACTGGGAATTTTCAAAGAACAAAGGGACCTTGGGCATGTTTGTCCATAGATCTTTGAAGGCAGATGGGCAGGTTAATAGGGTTGTGGAAAAGGCATATGGGACACTTATCAATCGGGGCAATATTACAAAAGCAGGGGAATCATGGTGAAGCTGTATAGAACTTTGGTGAGGCTACAGCTGGATTACTGTGTGCAATTCTGGTCGCCACATTATAGGAAGGATGTAACTGCACTGGAGAGGTTGCAGAGAAGATTCACCAGAATGTTGCCTGGGATGGAAAATTTAAGTTATGAAGAGTTTGGATAGGCTCGGATTGTTTTCTTTGGAGCAGAGAAGACTGAGGGGTGACCTGATTGAGGTACAAAATTATGAGGGGCATGGACAGGGTGGACAGGTCAGTTATGAGGGGGCTCAAGTTCAAGTGAGGGATGGGAGGTTTAGGGGGGGGGGGGGGATTGTAGCCACTTAAAATGGCCAACTTCCGATTCAAAATAGCGAACGGCAAAGGCTGATGGGAAAGTCAGCCAACAAGACACAAACGAGCAGCTGCAGGTTGTCTGTGCATTTACCTCTGGGAAGGCCAGACACTATCGATACCAGCAACCATCAGCATAACAAAACACCAGCCATCTGCATACTAATGAGCAATCCCCGGGAACAATAAGCAACATTTACACACACAAAGCCAAACCAGACTCTTCGGCGCCAGCAGGAGCCTACACAAAAGGAGATGAACGACCACCTCAAGATCGCCCATCGATCAGGGAACCGCTCCAGCATTGGAGAAAATCGAAGCAAACGATTGGGACAAAGTCCAATCACTTGGGACCAGGTACAGGATCCGCCCCGAAAGGCGGAAAGCCCCTGGGGACTATAAGAATTGAGCCCCAAGTTCAAGTCGCTCTCTTCTCCACCGCTTCTCCAGCTCTTCACTCTTCAGCAGCTGGTCGAAACTGTAAGTCTTAATTCAACGCTCGCTACGAGATAGGCGCTCCTAGCTACCAATCTGTACCAACTTCGAATCCCGCAGGCTCAGAACCCGAACAAAAGGCCATTTGTTTCCCTGACCTGGTGGGCCAGTTCCAAGTTAAGTATAGGCCTGTTAGTTGTAGAAGTAGCTTAAACATAGAATTTGTGCATGAGTAGCGATTACTGTGTATAATAAATGTGCTTTGATTTAAATCTTACTAATCGGTGTATTGGATTATTGATCATTACTCGGACTTGAACCACGTGGCGGTATCATAAAGATACCTGGCGACTCAAGAGCAAAGGTAACAAAACAGAGCAATTGAACCAAGGAGAAAATTAGCAACAGGGTTTAAGGAAAACCTTTTTTTAAACCAGAGAGTGGTGACAGTCTGGAATGCACTGCCTGGGAGGGTGGTAGAGGCAGGTAGCCTCACATCCTTTAAAAAGTACCTTGATAAGTACTTGGCACGTCATAACATTCAAGGCTATGGCCAAGTGCTGGCGAGTGGGATTAGGTGGGCAGGTAAGGACCTTTCATGCGTCGGTGAAGACCTGATGGGCCGAAGGGCCTCTTCTGCACGGTAGTATTCTGATTCTAAATGTATTTCACTTATCATCCTTAAAGCCAGGCAGTCTGGGTTAGATTCTATCCCAGATCCATGTAATCCACTGCCCAGCATGGGAGCAGTGGTTAGCACATTTGCTTCACAGCTCCAGGGTCCCAGGTTCAATTCCCGGCTTGGGTCACTGTCTGTGTGGAGTCTGAACGTTCTTCTCGTGTCTGCGTGGGTTTCCTCCGGGTGCTCCGGTTTCCTCCCACAGTCCAAAGATATTCAGGTTAGGTGGATTGGCCATGATAAATTGCCCGTAGTATCCAAAACGTTAGGTGGAGTTACTGGTTTAGGGTGGAAGCGTGGGGATAGGGTGGAAGTGCAGGCTTAGGGTGCTTTTTCCAAGAGCCGGTGCAGACTCGACTGGCCAAATGGCCTCCTTCTGCATTGCAAATTCTATGAATTTGGATCTTTTTCTTTCCTTCCCTTAAATTACCAAATTATATTTATTGGTTCATCTGTAAGTACAACGTATAACATATTGAAAATCATACAAAATAGGAGTAGAGCAGACAGCCTGCTCCGTCATTCAATATAATTATGACTGATCTTGGCCTTCAACTCCACTTACCCGCCTGTTCCTAATATCCTTTGATTCCCTGAGCAATCAAAAATCTGTCTATGATGGAGCATCCACAGTCTTCTGGAGTAGGGAATTCACAGCCATTGAGTGAAGAAATTTCTCCTCCTTGGTGTTAAATGATCTCCCTTTGTCCTGAAACTGTGCCCCCAATTTTTTAGATTCTCCAGACAGGGGAAAACAAACTCAGTGTCTACCCAATCAAGCCCCTTCAGAACCTGTATGTTTCAATGAGATCACCTCTGATTCTTCTAAACTCAAGAGAATTTAGTCAATCTGTAATCATAGGAAATCCTCACAGCCCATGGATCAACCTAGTGAATCTTTGCTGAACTGCAAGTATTTCCTTCCTTAAAAATGGAAACCAAAATTGCTCAGTATTGCAGGTGTGCTCTCATCAAACCTCCCTCCAATTACGGCAAGACATCTTTACTCCTGTATTCCAACTCTCTTGTGATCAAGGCCAACATAGTAACATAGAAAATAGGAGTAGGCCATTCGGCCTTTAAAGCCTGCTCCACCATTCAATATTATCGTCTATCTCAACACCATCCTCCCCATACCTCTTCACACCTTTAGAGTCTAGAAATCTATCGACTTGTTTCTTAAATATATTCAGTGACTTGGTCTCTACAGTCTACTGTGGTAGGGAATTCCACAGGTTCGCCACCCAAGTGAAGAAGTTTCTCCTCAACTCAGTCCTAAATGGTCTACCCCATATCCTGAGAACACCGTCCCCGTCCCCCCCACCCCCCCACAGACCCAGAGGAAACAACAACGCTGCATCCAGTCTGTCCAGCCCTAACAAAATTTTATATGTTTTGGTTAGATCCTCTCTCATTCTTCTAGGTTCCAGTGAATGCCGACCCAGGTGACCCAGTTTCTCCTCATGTGACAATCCTGCCATCCCAGGAATCAATCTAGTGAACCTTTGGTGCACCTCCTCAATGACAAATATATACTTTCTTAGACAGGGAGACCAAAACTGCACACACTACTCCACGTGTGGTCTCACCAAAGCCCTGCACAGCTGCAGAAAGACACCCTTGCTTCTGTACTTGCCAACAAGCTATTTGTCTTCCTAACTGATTGCTGTACCTGCATGCTAACTTGATATTCCTTGTATGAGCACACCCATATCTCTCTGCACATCAACATTTACAAGTTTCTCACTTAAAAAGATCTGCTTTTCTATTCTTACGACCAAAATGAATAAAGCACACACTTTTCCACATTATGCTCCATCTGCCATCTTGTTGCCCACTCATTTAGCTTGTCTATATCTTTTTGCAGCCTCCTGTGTATTCCTCACAGCTTCAACTTTCACCTAGCTTTGTTTCATCAGCAAACTTAGATACATTAGTCGCTTTCTCAATAATATAATTATATAATGATTACTATATAATTATTAATATATAGTAATTAGCTGAAGCCTCAGTACTGATCCTTGTGGCATTCCACTAGTCAAAGCCTGCAAACTTGAAAATGTCCCAATAAATTATACTTGTAGCTACTTGCAGCTGGAGCTTGTTAATTAGTTAATTGGATTAGGCCAGTTTTCAGAGGCTAGATTCACAGTATAAATGTGAGCCAGCTACAGTGCAGACTTTGTTTGCACTGAGTGCTGAATTTGGGTGCATTTGAGTGCTATAGTGAGAGTTTGGTGACTGAGGGAGTGCTGAATTTGGATGCATTTGAGTGCTATAGTGAAACTTTGGTGACTGAGGGAGTGCTGAATTTGGGTGCATTTGAGTGCTATAGTGAGAGTTTGGTGACTGAGGGAGTTAGGTGCTCCTTTCATTTAATTTCCTACATTTCCTCAAAGACCGTGAATGGAGCCGGGAGTTTACAGAGAGTGCAGCTGACTGGGAGCAGAGTCGGAGGGCGGAGTTCCAGTTGGTCCACAGTGCAGCTATATTCTGTAAGGTAAGAGGGGATGGAGGCTAGGGCAGTTGCATGCTCCTCCTGTAGGATGTGGGTGGTCAGGGATACCACCGGTGTCTCCGCTGACTATATCTGACGGAAGTGCACCCAACTCCAGCTCCTCAGAGACCGTGTTAGGGAACTGGAGCGAGAGCTGGATGAACTTCGGATCATCCGGGAGGCAGAGGGGGTAATAGACAAGAGTTACAGGGAGGTAACCACACCCAAGGTACAGGACAAGAGTAGCTGGGTTGCAGTCACGGGAAAAAAAACGAATGGGCAGACAGTGAAGGGATCCCTCGTGGCCATTCCCCTTCAAAACAAGTATACCGTTTTGGATGCTGGGGGGGGGGGGGGGGGGGGGGGGAGGGAGGGACACGACCTACCGGGGGAAGGCCCTAGCGGCCAGGTCTTTCACACTGAGTCTGGCTCTGGGGCTCAGAAGGGAAGGGGGGGGAAAGAGTGGAAAAGCAATAGTGATAGGAGACTCAAATGGTTAGTGGGATAGGAGATTCTGTGGTCACGAGCGAGACTCCCGGAAGGTATGTTGCCTCCCGGGTGCCAGGGCCAGGGATGTCTCGGATCGTGTCTTCAGGATCCTTAAGGTGGAGGGTGAGCAGCCAGAAGTCGTGGTGCACATTGGTACCAACGACATAGGTAGGAAAAGGGGTGTGGAGGTAATAAATGAGTTTAGGGAGTTAGGCTGGAAGTTAAAAGCCAGGACAGACAGAGTTGTCATCTCTGGTTTGTTACCGGTGCCACATGATAGCGAGGCTAGGAATAGGGAGAGAGTGCAGTTGAACACGTGGCTGCAGGAATGGTGTAGGAGGGCTTCAGGTATTTGGATAATTGGAGCGCATTCGGGGGAAGGTGAGACCTGTACAAGCAGGACGGGTTGCATCTGAACCAAAGGGGCACCATATCCTGGGAGGGAGGTTTTCTAGTAGTCTTCGGGAGGGTTTAAACTAATTTGGCAGGGGAATGGGAACCGAATTTGTAGTCCAGCAACTAAGGTAGTCGATGTTCAGGATGTCAAAGCGTGTAGTGAGGCTGTGGGGAAGGTAATACTGACAAAGGAGAGTACTTGCAGGCATGGAGATGGGTTGAAGTGTGTATACTTCAACGCAAGAAGCATCAGGAATAAGGTGGGTGAACTCAAAGCATGGATTGGTACTTGGGACTACGATGTGGTGGCCATCACGGAAACTTGGATAGAAGAGGGGCAGAAATGGATGTTGGAGGGGTTCCTGATTATAGATGTTTCAATAAGGTTAGGGAGGGTGGTAAAAGAGGTGGGGGGGGGGGTTGCATTGTTAATTAGAGATAGTATAACAGCTGCAGAAAGGCATTTCGAGGAGGGTCTGCCTACTGAGGTAGTATGGGTGGAAGTCAGAAATAGGAAAGGAGCAGTCACCTTGTTGGGAGTTTTCTATAGACCCCCGCAATAGCAGCAGAGATGTGGAGGAACAGATTGGGAAACAGATTTTGGAAAGGTGCAGAAGTCACAGGGTAGTAGTCAAGGGTGACTTCAACTTCCCAAATATTGAGTGGAAACTCTTCAGATCAAATAGTTTGGATGGGGTGGTGTTTGTGCAGTGTGTCCAGGAAGCTTTCCTAACACAGTATGTAGATTGTCCGACCAGAGGGGAGGCCATATTGGATTTGGTACTTGGTAATGAACCAGGGCAAGTGATAGATTTGTTAGTGGGGGAGCATTTTGGAGATAGTGACCACAATTCTGTGACTTTCACTTCAGTAATGGAGAGGGATAGGTGCGTGCAACAGGGCAAGGTTTGCAATTGGGGGAAGGGTAAATACGATGCTGTCAGGCAAGAACTGAAGTGCATAAGTTGGGAACATAAGCTGTCAGGGAAGAACACAATAGAAATGTGGAATTTGTTCAAGGAACAGATACTACGTGTCCTTGATATGTATGTCCCTGTCAGGCAGGGAAGAGATAGTCGAGTGAGGGAACCATGATTGACAAGAGAAGTTGAATGTCTTGTTAAGAGGAAGAAGGAGACTTATGTAAGGCTGAGGAAACAAGGTTCAGACAGGGCACTGGAGGGATACAAGATAGCCAGGAGGGAACTGAAGAAAGGGATTAGGAGAGCCAAGAGAGGGCATGAAATATCTTTGGCGGGCAGGATCAAGGAAAACCCCAAGGCTTTTTACACATATGTGAGAAATATGAGAATGACTAGAGCGAGGGTAGGTCCGATCAAGGACAGTAGCGGGAGATTGTGTCTTGAATCTGAAGAGATAGGAGAGGTCTTGAACGAGTACTTTTCTTCTGTATTTACGAATGAGAGGGGCCATATTGTTGGAGAGGACAGTGTGAAACAGACTGGTAAGCTCGAGGAAATACTTGTTAGGACGGAAGATGTGTTGGGCATTTTCAAAAACTTGAGGATAGACAAGTCCCCCAGGCCTGACGGGATATATCCAAGGATTCTATGGGAAGCAAGAGATAAAATTGCAGAGCCATTGGCAATGATCTTTTCGTCCTCACTGTCAACAGGGGTAGTACCAGGGGATTGGAGAGTGGCGAATGTTGTGCCCCTGTTCAAAAAAGTGAATAGGGAAAACCGTGGGAATTACAGGCCAGTTAGTCTTACTTTGGTGGTAGGCAAAGTAATGGAAAGGGTGCTGAGGGATAGGATTTCTGAGCATCTGGAAAGACACTACTTGATTAGGGATAGTCAGCATGGATGTGAGGGGTAGGTCTTGCCTCACAAGTCTTATTGAATTCTTTGAGGAGGTGACTAAGCACATGGATGAAGGTAAAGCAGTAGATGTAGTGTACATGTATTTTAGTAAGGCATTTGATAGGTTCCCCATGGTAGGCTTATGCAGAAAGTAAGGAGGCATGGGATAGTGGGAAATTTGGCCAGTTGGATAACAAACTGGCTAACCGATAGAAGTCAGAGAGTGGTGGTGGATGGCAAATATTCAGCCTGGAGCCCAGTTACCAGTGGCGTACCGCAGGGATCAGTTCTGGGTCTTCTGCTGTTTGTGATTTTCATTAATGACTTGGATGAGGGAGTTGAAGGGTGGGTCAGTAAATTTGCAGACGATACGAAGATTGGTGGAGTTGTGGATAGTGAGGAGGGCTGTTGTCGGCTGCAAAGAGACATAGATAGGATACAGAGCTGGGCTGAGAAATGGCAGATGGAGTTTAACCCTGAAAAGTGTGAGTTTGTCCATTTTGGAAAGACAAATATGAATGCGGAATACAGGGTTAACGGTAAGTTTCTTGGCAATGTGGAGGAGCAGAGAGATCTTGGGGTCTATGTTCATAGACCTTTGAAAGTTGTCACTAAAGTGGATAGAGCTGTGAAGGCCTATGGTTTGCTAGCGTTCATTAGCAGAGGGATTGAATTGAAGAGCCGTGAGGTGATGATGCAGCTGTACCAAACCTTGGTAAGGCCACATTTGGAGTACTGTGTACAGTTCTGGTCGCCTCATTTTAGGAAGGATGTGGAAGCTTTGGAAAAGGTGCAAAGGAGATTTACCAGGATGTTGCCTGGAATGGAGAGTAGGTCTTACGAGGAAAGGTTGAGGGTGCTAGTCCTTTTCTCATTAGAACGGAGAAGGATGAGGGGCAACTTGATAGAGGTTTATAAGATGATCAGGGGAATAGATATACAGTCAGAGACTTTTTCCCCGGGTGGAACAAACCATTACAAGGGGACATAAATTTAAGGTGAATGGTGGAAGATATAGGGGGGATGTCAGAGGTAGGTTCTTTACCCAGAGAGTAGTGGGGGCATGGAATGCACTGCCTGTGGAAGTAGTTGAGTCGGAAACATTAGGGACCTTCAAGCGGCTATTAGATAGGTACATGGATTATGGTAGAATGATGGGGTGTAGATTAATTTGTTCTTAATCTAGGACAAAAGTTCGGCACAACATCGTGGGCCGAAGGGCCAGTTCTGTGCTGTATTTTTCTATATTCTAGGTTCTATGTTCTAATTCCTATTCTCTGCTTCCTGTACATTAACCAATCCACTCATCATGCTAATGCATCAGCACAGTTCCATGAGCCCTGATGTTGTGTATTCACCTTTTTGTGTGGCACCCATATCGAATGCCTTTTAGAATTCCAGATACGCTATATGTACTGGTTCTCCTTTATCTACTCAACTAGTTAAATCCTCAAAAGGAATTCCCTTTCTTAAAACAGACTTACTCTAACCATACTATGCTTTTTTTTTAAGTGCATTGTTAATGCTTCCTTTAGAATTGATTCCAGTACTTTCCCAATGACTGATATCCGGCTAACTAGACTGTAGTAACTCATTTTCTCTCTCCCTCCTTCCTTGGAAAGCATTGTTTTTTGCTAACTTCCAATCTGCTGGGACAGTTTCAGAATCAAGGGAACTGTGGAAAATAGCCAGCACTCACATTAAACCTGCTACCAGACAATTGTACCAGACAATTGTACAATGAGGCTTTTCTTGACTGCTCCATAATGCACATCTTTTGTTAATCAGACAGAATACAGATGAGTTATTTCAATTTGTTGCAGGAAGAAATCATGTCACAAAAAAGGGGGATTTTTACACCAAGTGCATATTGCAGCTAGTCAAGAATGCATTGCTGCTGATATGGGAGTACACTAGCCATGAGATATGATCTGAAGGGAACTCAAAAAAAAGAAAGAAAATGGGAGGCAAGGCGACAACTTATTGTAACAAAATATGCAATTTAGATTTTGCTGGAAGCAAAAACTGTTCTTGCAGTTTGTTCAGCAGTTCTTTTTTAGTGTTTCACCGATAATTTTTTTAAAAACTTTCAATAGATTATCTCACTGACCCCTTCTTGTCTCATCAAATCGATCATGTCCATAATGCTTATGAAGTGCCGGCAGCGATCAGAATGGTCAACAAAATGGGTAGAAAATGGACGATTTTGCCAAAGGCACCATTCAGACAGAGAAAGCTCATGAATTGCATCACTTTCCTGGTCCTGTAAAATACAAATGGAAATTACTATCAAGTTAGATTTTTCATATATTTTCCCACTTGATCGTAGCTTCGTTTTCTTTCTGCACTATAGGATAATGGAAATTAGAAAGGTATACACCACAAGTTTTGGGGAAGATAGAAACTGACTTCAACATTTGCAGGTTTCTTTTTTCAGGAATAATACTGCTGCTATAAGCTGCCAAATAATACTCTATTGCTGCTTTTTTCACAGTAACTTCATTGCAGTGTTAATGTAAGCCTACTTGTGACACTAATAAAGATTATAAGCTGCAGTGCCTTGAAGAAAAATGTCTATCAGTGCTGCACAGATATATAATAAGACACAAACTGAATGCCAAGCCAAAAGGAGATAATATAAAGAGACGTGGATAAATGTTTAATCAAAAAGGAGTGTTTTAAGGAGCACCTTCATGATGTGGAGGTAGCTGATGAGGCAAAAGAGTTTAGGGAATGACTTTACAAACATGTGGTCCAGGTGGCTGAAGGAGCACTGCCAATTTGGGTGTGGGAATCAGGAATGCACAAACTGCCACAGTGTATGGTTTGGGAGGTTGTAGAATTAAATTAAGCTATGGAGATGGGAAGGGGCAAGGCCATTAATGGATTTAAGCCTGAGAATGAAAATTTTAAATTGCTGGGGAAAGTAAGCAGCAATATGTCAAACCTTGAGAGCATTAGAATATTAGAGAGTCTAGACCTGGCTGAGAGTTTCAGCAGAAAGACTGCAGTAGAGGCGGAGGTGTGTAACTTTTCAGAGGTGTAAGTAGATGTTCTTTATGATGAGCATGGTGTGGAATAAAGAGCTAGGTTCAGAATCTGATAATGGATAAAAGAGTTTGCTTTAGCGTGAAAGAAAGTGGCCAGTGAGAGGGATGGAATTGGAAGTAAAGGTATAGAATTTCTGAAGGGAGTTAATGGCTCTGGAGATAAAGTTGGCTCTCCATGTTATATGTGGGTAATACCACAACTTATAAATGATTAATAAATGGAGACTAGAGATAGATCATTGGAAAACTCCAGAGATAATGATGTAGATGGCTGCAGATTGTTGGAAATATTCTAACTATGGTCAGATAGGTATGGAACCAAACAGATAAAGGTCCTAATGAGCTGTGCAATAGAGGAGATTTGGAGGATGGCGAAAGGTTGCAGAGAGAGGAGGGATAATGCATTATGGTTAGACATAGAGGATCAGAAAAAAAGCCAAGTATTAAAGAGACGATTATTCAAATTAAGTGCAATAAACTATGTAGAAATGTTATATTACTATTTTATCATCCCTCAGTGATGCAAGAAATTAATTTACAGTCTATATTCATTTGAGGTAGGGTGGCGCAGTGGTTAGTACTGCTGCCTCACAGTGCCACGGGCCCAAGTTCGATTCCGGCCCCGGGTCACTGTCAGTGTGGAGTTTGCACATTCTTCCCGCCCGTGTCTGCGTGGGTCTCACCCCCACAACCCAAAGGATGTGCAGGATAGGTGGATTGGCCACGCTCAGTTGCCCCTTAATTGGAAAAAATAATTGGGTACTCCAAATTTTTAAAATATTTATATATATTTGAGGAATTTATACTAACATACCATCAATGCCTTTCAAACTGGAAAAGGACCATGTTGCCAGGGGGACTTCTCCCACAGCCTGTGCACATCATCAAATCATGGGCTATGTGCATATGCAGCAGCAATAAATAAGAAAGTTTGTAAATTCACCCTTCTATACAATGCATCATTCTGAATTACATCATTTGAAGAAGCAAAATAAATAGAGATGGCATTAAACGAAGAGACACTATTTGGCACATGTGAAAATAGCTTCAAGTAACACCGTCTAAGAGAATTAACAAGATGGTAATTAGAGGTGCAATAAACAAGTCATCTTCCAATGGAAGAATAATGTTACAACGCATTGGCCATGAAGAAACATAAGTAGCAGTGTGTCGGCCATTTAACCCTTTGAGCCTGTTCCGCCATTCGACAAGATCATGGTCGAGATTTAGCTCCACTTTCCTGTCCAGCTCCCATAACCCTCAACCTCCTTGGAGATCAAAAAACTGTCTAACTCTGCCTTCAATATATTCAGCAAGAAGTCTTACAACACCAGGTTAAAGTCCAACAGGTTTGTTTCAAATCACTAGCTTTCGGAGCACTGCTCCTTCCTCAGGTGAATGAGGTTAACCTGGTGTTGCAAGACATCTTACTGTGCTCACCCCAGTCCAATGCCGGCATCTCCACATCATGTCTTCAATATATTCAATGACCCAGGGTCATTAATGACACTCAGAAAAAAATTCCTCCTCATCGCAGCCCTAAAATGAGAGACGGCTTCTAAACTGGGGCGTCATTCTCCGACCCCCCAGAGGGTCGGAGAATGGCCGTTGGCCGCCGTGAAACCCGCCCCCGCCGGTTGCCGAAGTCTCCGAAGGGAGAAAAGTCGGCGGGGCGTTAATGTCGCCGCTGCCGCGGAGAATGTCACGGGTCTGCGCAAGGCAGCCGATTTTCGGCCTGCCGATATTCTCCCTTCCGGATGGGCCGAAGTCTCGTCGACGTGATGACCGTTCACGTCGACGTAAATTAAACCTCCTTTTCATCGGCGTGACCCTGTGCTCCAGGTTCACGCCGACCAGCGTGGAGGTGAGTGACGGCCTGGGGGGTTGGCTCTGGGCAGGCGATGGCGTGGCCGCAGTCTGAATGCGTGAGGAGAGGTGTGTCTCGGCTTGTGTGTGTGTGTGTGCGGCGGGGGGGGGGGGGAGGGAGGGGTTAAGAGTAGGCTGGGCTCCGGGGGAGTGCCGGGAGGGGGTCCGTGCCGGGGAGGGGGATGTCCGTGCCGGGGTGGAGGTTGGGGGGGGGGGCCTCCGTGCCGGGGAGGGGGATGGGGGGGTCCGTGCCGGGGTGGAGGTTGGGGGGGGGGGGTCCGTGCCGGGGATGGGGGTGTCCGTGCCGGGGTGGAGGTTGGTGGGGGGGTGGGGTCCGTGCCGGGGAGGGGGATGGGGGTGTCCGTGCCTGGGTGGAGGTTGGGGGGGGGGGGGGTCCGTGCCGGGGAGGGGGATGGGGGGGGGGTCCGTGCCGGGGAGGGGGATGTACGTGCCGGGGTGGAGGTTGGGGGGAGGATCCGTGCCGGGGAGGGGGATGGGGGTGTCCGTGCCGGGGTGGAGGTTGGGGGGGGGGGGGGTCCGTGCCGGGGAGGGGGATGGGGGGGTCCGTGCCGGGGTGGAGGTTGGGTCCGTGCCGGGGATGGGGGTGTCCGTGCCGGGGTGGAGGTTGGGGGGGGGGGGTCCGTGCCGGGGAGGGGGATGGGGTGTTCCGTGCCAGGGAAGGGGATGGGGGGGTCCGTGCCGGGGTGGAGGTTGGGGGGGGTGGGTCCGTGCCGGGGATGGGGGTGTCCGTGCCGGGGTGGAGGTTGGGGGGGGGGGGGGGTCCGTGCCGGGGAGGGGGATGGGGGTGTCCGTGCCTGGGTGGAGGTTGGGGGGGGGGTCCGTGCCGGGGAGGGGGATGGGGGGATGGGGGTCCGTGCCGGGGAGGGGGATGTACGTGCCGGGGTGGAGGTTGGGGGGAGGATCCGTGCCGGGGAGGGGGGTGGGGGTGTCCGTGCCGGGGTGGAGGTTGGGGGGGGGGGGGGGGGGTCCGTGCCGGGGAGGGGGATGGGGGGGTCCGTGCCGGGGTGGAGGTTGGGGGGGGGTCCGTGCCGGGGATGGGGGTGTCCGTGCCGGGGTGGAGGTTGGGGGGGGGGGTCCGTGCCGGGGAGGGGGATGGGGTGTTCCGTGCCAGGGAGGGGGATGGGGGGGTCCGTGCCGGGGTGGAGGTTGGGGGGGGGGTGTCCGTGCCGTGCCGGGGTGGAGTTTGGGGGGGGGGTCCCTGCTGGGGAGGGGGATGGGAGGGCAAGTGAGTTGGTCCACCTGGCCAGGTGCCAGCCTCCAACAGTTGGACCCATGCGGTCCATGCCACCTGGCTGGGGGGAGGAGGGGATATGGGCAATGATGACATGTCGTCGTTCCCCTCCCCCCACCAGGCCGTCATGTTTTCAGATCATCCAGCGATGTTGGCCGCTGTGGCGGCAGCCGCTCATGTCTATGTTGCCCTGGATGAGGAGGAGGAGGAGCGTGCCAGAGAGGCGGCGCAGGCTGCTGCAGAGGGGCAGGTGGCAGCGGCCCAGGCTGGAGGGACAGCCGACCGACAGGACGAGGAGGGGGAGGAGGACGTCGCGGCCCCACGGCAACGGAGGCACCCGAGGGCGCCCCGTGTGTACCGGCCCCGGCAGTCATACCAGGACCTCACGGACCGGGAATGCAGGAGGAGACTCCAGATGAGCCGGGAAACCGTGGCACACATCTGCCACCTGCTGGCACACCTGTCACCGCGTGGCACTGGCGGGGGACACCCTCTCCCTGTGTCCGTCAAGGTTACGGTGGCCTTGAACTTTTATGCAACGGGGTCATTCCAGGCACCGAGTGGGGACCTGTCCGGCATATCGCAGACATCGGTGCACCGGTGCATCCGGGCAGTGACAGATGCCCTATATGCCATGGCGCACCGCTACATCCGCTTCCCCGTGGACCGGGCCAGCCAAGATGCCCGGGCCGTGGGCTTCTCTGCCGTGGCCGGGTTCCCCATGGTCCAGGGCGCGATCGATGGGACGCACGTCGCCGTGCGGCCACCTGCAGATAACAGGGCCGTGTTCACTAATAGGAAGGGGACCTATTCGATGAACGTACAGGTGGTCTGCGACCACCGCATGATGATCCTGCACATCTGCGCCCGTCACCCAGGCAGTGTACACGACTCATTCGTGTTGTCGCGGTCATCCATCCCCAGCATGTACGAGGGACGCCATCCCCGGCTGAGGGGCTGGTTGCTGGGCGACAGAGGCTACCCATTGCGATCGTGGCTGATGACGCCTATACGCAGGCCACGCAATGAGGCGGAGAACCGCTACAATGATGCCCATGTAGCGACAAGGGGAGTGATAGAGAGGTGCTTTGGCGTGCTGAAGATGCGTTTCAGGTGCCTGGACCTCTCTGGGGGCGCCCTCCAGTATCGGTCAGATAGGGTCGGCCGCATCATTGTGGTGTGCTGCATCCTGCATAACATAGCCCAACAGAGCGGCGATGTGCCGCAGGCAGAGGAGGGCGGAGTGGAGGAGCAGCAGGAAGAGGCGCAGTCCTCCCCAGAGGGGAATGGGGGTAATGGTCAGGGCAGACGGGGTAGACACAGGCGGGTGGCTGTCCACCGTTACCGGCTGGCCCAGCGGGCACGGGACAGACTGATAGACGCCCGCTTCACTGACTAGATGGGCGTGGGAATCGGGTAGTATGGCCCCAGACCGCACACCATGGCAACAGCCGACCACCCACACTCCCCACCCAGCACCCTCACTCCCCACCCAGCACCCTCACCCCCCTCCCCAACCCCACACACCCCACCCGCATGCACACCACCCCCCCCCCCCCCCCCCCCCATTGCCGATCCACCTGCGGCACAACGGGCCGGGCTCACACAGTTGCGGGTGGACGCGTGTCTATCGCAGGCCATGGAGGATGATGACAACCCGCCCTGCGGTGAGCTCCTGGCTCTACATCGTTGGACTATGTCTGACCCATGGCCACAGTATCACCATCCACCCGGACCATCCCTGCATGCGGCTGTGACACTGCAGCGCACGGTCCCGTCCTCTGCCCGGGGGATGTTGATGGCGGCCCAGGGGGAAGGGGGCAGACTCACCTGGGGCTGAAGTAAGACCACCCCTCACACACACACTTGCGCTCAACGTACATGACACCCCCGCACACTTTGGACAGAGCACAAAGGCAGCTTCTGTAGGTGTAACATTGACTTTAATAACCAAAGGAGTTCATGCACGTGCCCTAGCCCCTAAAACTCATCTGTGCCCTGCACCCGTGCCAACTTACTCAGTGTCTAATTGTTTGGCCTTACGGGCCCTTGGACTACGTCTACGTGGTTCCCCAGACGGTACAGCAGAACTGGAGGTGGACTCCTGTGATTCCTGCCCTCTGACACTGGATCCCTTTGGCGGCCGTTTCCTGGGGCGTCCTGGCCTAGATGGGCCAGGCTGCGGCCCGGGCGACTGGGATGGCGAGCTGCCAGCCTGGCCTGCCCGTTGCCCACCCGATGCACCTGGGACGGAAGGGGGGGGGTCCGAGGTGTCGCGGTGTACCGAGACCTCCCCTACAGAGGGAGCCGGGACGGACCACACCACCTCCTCCTCCCTCGGGGTGCCCGACGGCCCCCAGGCCTCTACATGGGTGGGGGATGCGAACGGACTGGCCATCCGACGCCCCCCCGACATCTGGCGCTGCCAGTCCTGGAGGCCCGTGCTGGTATCGACAGGGGTCTGCAGGTTTGCAGCCATGGAGCCCAGGGGTTGGCAAACCCTGTCTGTGACAGTGCGACGCCGGCTCGCACATGGCCACTGGCGCCGATGCCCTCAGCGATGGCCTGCAGAGACTGGGCCATGGCCTGCTGAGACTGGGCCATGGCCTGCAGAGACTGGGCCATGGCCTGCAGAGACTGGGCCATGGCCTGCAGAGACTGGGCCATGGCCTGCAGAGACTGGGCTATGGCGTTGAGCGCCTCTGCCATCTGGCGCTGGCACTGGCTCATGGCCTCCTGTGAGAGGGCAGCCATTTCCTGGGCCACAGACGCCGCCTGCACGGAAAGCCCCAGGCCTCGCAAACCGTTCCCCATGTCTGACACCGTCGCACCCATTGCCTCCACCGCGGACGCCACCCGTGCAGTATCGGCCTGGGTGGCACGCATGACCGGCACCACTCCCAGCTCCTGGACGCGGGTGGACTCCTCCACCTGCGACCGCAGCCGTCGCAAGCCGCCCGTCACCCTCTTCGCTTGTCTCCGGGTCGGTGGTTGCATCGGATCTATGTGTGGGTGTGGTAACTCCAGGAACCCGGGATCCATCTGGGCGGCAGATGTTCGCTTGGGCTGGGCTGCCCTCCGACCGCCCAGCCCCTCTGCTGCTCCTACCTCCACCTGCTGTACCGGGACGGCTGTGTTGTGCGCACCAGTGAGGGTACCAGACGCCTCATCACGAAAGTTCCCAACCGAGGTGAGTGTTTCTGCGATGGTGGAGGGTGTTGGTGACAGCAGTGGCGTTGTGTCGTGCTCTTCGTCCCACTCTGACTCCATGGCACTTTGGGGTGGGGGTTCGTCTCCACCCATCCACTCTGAGTCACTGTCCGGTATTTCGTCTTCCTGGGGAGTGCTGTCCCGGGTACTGCTGTCCCGGGTAGTGGTGTCCTGGGTAGTGGTGTCCTGGCTCGGATGTGACGGGGGCCTGTGGCTGCCCCCCTCATCGCTGGGTGGTCGCTCCCGCACGTGACGGAGGTGTCGTCTCCCTGTTGCTCCAGGTCTCTCCGTCTCCCGTGGTGTGCGAGGGGCATCCTGCGGGCGTCGCATGCTGGAGGGTGCGGGTCCCTCCGTCTCCCGTGGTCTCGGAGGGGCATCCTGCGGGCGTCGCATGCCGGAGGGTCCGGGTCTCTCCGTCTCCCGTGGCCTCCGAGGGGCATCCTGCGGGCGGTCTGCATCTGCGGGGATGGGTGCCTGGACGTTTGGTCCTGCGATACACAATGAAGCATGCATGGTTAGACATCAGGCAGTGATCAGGTGATACGGGGGAGGGGGATATAGGGGAGGGGGGATATGGGGACGGGCTGTCGGTGGCTCACTTGCTACTACGCCCCCGACCTCTGCATCAGCAACCTCCCGGTCCTCAGGTCCACCAGCCAGTTCCAGGGCCCTTTCCTGGTGTTCGGTCAGTGGCCTCTCATCAGCGGGGCCTCCTCCAGTCCTCACATGCTCCCTATTGTTGTGTGCGCGCTTCTCCTGGGGGGGGGGGGGGGGGCGCGGTTGGCAGGGGTAAAAGGCAACACTGTTAGGCAGGTATATGAATGCACGCCATCGGTTGCGCGTGCATTGCAGAGGTTAAGGTTAGGGCTGGATTCACTTGGGGATATGGGGGAGGGGGGGGATATGGGGGAGGGGGGATATGGGGGAGGGGGGATATGGGGGAGGGGGGGATATGGGGGAGGGGGGGATATGGGGGATGTCTGTTTGCAAAAGAATCTGCTTGCTGAAAGATACTTTCCTGAATTTTATAGCAAACTTTGAGAACTAATTAAAATAAAAGCAAATTACTGCGGATGCTGGAATCTGAAACGAAAGAGAAAATGCCGGAAAATCTCAGCAAGTCTGGCAGCATCTGTAGGGAGAGAAAAGAGCTAACGTTTCGAGTCCGTTGACTCTTTGTCAAAGCTAACAGACAGAGAAAGTGGGAAATATTTATACTGTGGAGTGAGAATGAAAGAGGAGTCATAGCCACAGAAACCCAGGGAACCCGGGTGCTAATGGCCACAGAAACCAAGGGGAAAGAGTGCAAATGGCAGTCCCCAGAGAGAACAAAAGATGTGAAAGGTCAAACAGCAGGGAAACTAACATCAGAGGATGAACTGTAGATGTGGCGGGAGGGGAAGGAAGAAGCAAAGAGGAGAAAGGTGAAGGGGAAAAGATTACGGGGGGGGGGGGGGGGGGGGGGGGATTAAATATATATTAAGAAAGAAAGACATGGTAAGACAGTTAAAATGAAATGGGATGAAAACAAATGGGTCGAGGTGGGGTAGAGCTGATCATCTGAAGTTGTTGAATTTGATGTTCAGGCTGGAAGGCTGTAGCATGCCTAACCGGAAGGTGAGATGTTGTTCCTCCAGTTTGCGTTGATCTTCACTGGAACATTGCAGCAGGCCAAGAACAGACATGTGGGCATGGGAGAAGGGTCTTTCGTTAAAATGGCAAGCAACAAGAAGGGTCCTGAATGCGCAGAGACTGAAGATGCTCAGCAAAGCGGTCAGCCAGTCTGCGTTTGGTCTCTCCTATATAGAGACAACCACATTGGGAGCAGCGAATGCAGTAGACCAAATTGGAAGAGATACAAGTGAAACGCTGCTTAACCTGGAATGAGTGTTTTGGGCCTGGGATGTTAAGCATGGAAGAGGTAAAGGGACAGATGTTACACCTTCTGCAATTGCATGGGAAGGTGCCACTGGTGATGGGAGAGGTACTGGGTATGGTGGAGGAGTGGACTAGATTGTCTCGGAGGGAACGGTCTCTGCGGAATGCTGACAGCAGGAGTGAAGGGAAGATGTGTTTGGTGGTGGCATCACGCTGGAGTTGGCGAAAATGGCGGAGAACTAATTGTTTGTATGGTCTGCAACAGGCACAACGTTTGCTGACGATACAAGTTTGCTGACGATACGAGTTTGCTGACGATACGACCATAGTGGGCTGGATCTCGAATAACGACGAGTCAGAATACAGGAGGGAGATAGAGAACCTAGTGGAGTGGTGTAGCGACACCAATCTCTCCCTCAATGCCAGCAAATCTAAAGAGCTGGTCATTGACTTCGGAAAGCAAAGTACTGCATACACCGCTGTCGGCATCAACGGAGCAAAGGTGGAGATGGTTAGCAGTTTCAAATTCCTAGGGGTGCACATCTCCAAAAATCTGTCCTGGTCAGCCCACGTCGACGCTACCACCAAGAAAGCAAAACAGCACCTATACTGCCTCAGGAAACTAAGGAAATTCGGCATGTCCACATTAACCCTCACCAACTTTTACAGGTGCACCATAGAAAGCATCCTATCTGGCTGCATCACAGCCTGGTATGGCAACTGCTCGGCCCAGGACCGCAAGAAACTTCAGAGAGTCGTGAACACCGCCCAGTCCATCACACGAACCTGCCTCCCATCCATTGACTCCATCTACACCTCCCGCTGCCTGGGGAAAGCGGGCAGCATAATCAAATACCCCTCCCACCCGGCTTACTCACTCTTCCAACTTCTTCCATCAGGCAGGAGATACAGAAGTCTGAAAACACGCACGAATCGACTCAAAAACAACTTCTTCCCCACTGTTACCAGACTCCTAAATGACCCTCTTATGGACTGACCTCATTAACACACCCTGTATGCTTCATCCGATGCCGGTGCTTATGTAGTTACATTGTATACCTCGTGTTGCCCTATTATGTATTTTCTTTTCTTCCCATGTACTTAATGGTCTGTTGAGCTGCTCGCAGAAAAATAATTTTCACTGTACCTCGGTACACGTGACAATAAACAAATCCAATCCAATCTAACTTTTGATAGTGATTAAAATGACAGATGCTGGTTAACCAGAATCCACTTGTGAAACTGATCCACCTCTATATTGTACTAGTGTGCACAAGGAATCCAGAGTAGTATTTTCCAAACTTTTTTTGCCCGCTGTTTGACCTTCGCAGCCCATGTCCTGTTCACGTAACTTTAATGCTTGGCCCTCACTATCTCACTCCAATCAGGTTCACTGGAGATGACTATGCTCATATCAGGTGCAGAGTTCAGCCACTTCCTTTGTGTGTCTCCATCTTTGTGAGGACGGAAAATCCAATCTTGCACGAGTAGGTCGTTGTGAACGGCAATAGCAACAAAATGTTTGTTTTACTCAGCACTGGACACTCCTGGGAGATGCTACTCCAGAATGCTGACAGCCTCATGAACTTTTGGCGTGCTTTTAATGTGCTGTCACTGGACAGGTACAGCAGCTTAGTCTTCATTTGGGGTCAACTGTAAGTTAATAGCTGACTCTGGAGTCACAATCTCAAACAGAATCGTTTTACTCAAATTCTCTTTCAAAATCTGAAACTTCTCTCATTTGCCAGTACTTCCCTGCAAATAACACACATGGGTTTTGCATCCTTATTTGCATTGGCACAATAGACAAAACCATATCTCAAGAAATCCTGTTTATACTGCTTTGTTCTCAAGTGAGGTTTCTTCTTTGTAGGCTGTTCATCAGAGGCTCTTGAGCTCTGTACAGAGCTACAGTAGAGCTGCTCTGTCCTGCCATATATTCTCCTGATCAGCTCTCTCCAGCAGATTCAGATGCGAGATCCTGGTCAGTAGGTATACTGCCTATTGTGTCTTTGGCCGTCTCTTCCTTGTAATAAAACAATCCATCTTCACAGTCCTCTTGTTTTAGGTCTTACTTGCTAGCAGCTAAAACGTGGAACAAACTTTCCTCCGTGATTTGGTACCAAAAGCACGTACATATAATAATAATCTTTATTAGTGTCACAAGTAGGCTTACATGAAGACTGCAATGTCGTTACTCTGAGAATCTCATAGTCTCCACATTCCAGCGCTTGTTCGGGTACACGGAGGGAGAATTCAGAATGTCCAAGTTACCTAACAGCACTTCTTTCGGGACTTGTGGGAGGAAACCGGAGCACCCAGAGGAAACCCACGCAGACACAGGGAGAACGTGCAGACTCCGTACAGACAGTGACCCAAGCCGTCACGGTAGCATAGTGGGTAGCATTGTTGCTTCACAGCGCCAGGGTCCCAGGTTCGATTCCCGGCTTGGGTTACGGTCTGTGTGGAGTCTGCATGTTCTCCCCGTGTCTGCGTTTATTTCCTCCGGATGCTCCGGTTTCCTCCCACAAGTCCCAAAAGACGCGCTGTTAGGTGAATTGGACATTCTGAATTCTCCCTCAGTGTATCCGAACAGGCGCTGGAATGTGGCGACAAGGGGCTTTTCACAGTAACTTCATTGCAGTGTTAATGTAAACCTACTTGTGACAATAAACATTATTATTATTATAAGCCGGGAATCAAACCTGGGACCATGGTGCTGTGAAGCAACAGTGCTAACCACTGTGCTACCGTGACATACAGGGTGCTTGACATCAAGCGTACGTGCAGGGCGGGTGACCTGCTCACTGCTGCCGCTTATGGTCGGAAGACTGCACACAGCCTCATTTTGTTCTCATTTAAAAGCCAGTAGCGGCCACCATTCTCAATTTAAATGCCGGTACTGACTGTTGGCGCTTCTCCTGGGATCGGGAATGCTGCAATCAATTGCTCCGCAACCTGCACTTTAAAAAATACTCTCGTCTGGAGAATCTCTTTATACAATCAGTGGCAGATTTCCATGGCATCATAAACAGTAGGTGGAACCACATCCTCTTTCACTTATTTGTGCAAATTACTACCTGTCCAAACCCTCATCAATTTATTGCACCTCGGGGCACAGCACAACTAACTACAAAATATATAATAGGACATGCAAGGTTGGGGCCGCACACTGGGACCAAACCAGCTCTAAATGATCAGTGCAACCTGTGTGAGAAACATCAGTTGCTAGAATTAAGGAGAAAAGAGAGCGAGAAAGGAGAGAAAGGCTAGGATTCTCCATTCCTCACGGCTGCAAACTGAAATCCCAACTGGGCGGAGAATGAATCCCCCGGTGATGCTCTGACCCCCCATGCAGGAAATCCTCTGGTTGCCGGCAGAGTTTGTGATCGGGCCGCCCGCTTAAAATGGCAGCCCAATACCCTGATTCTGATGGAATCCAACAAGCTCTCCACCATGCATAATTTTGCATGGTTTAGGAGTGAGACTTGTACCTGGTCCGCTTCCAGCAGCAGTGCAAATTCGCCACGATTCTCCGATAGCGGGAGCACTTAGACTCCAGGACGGAGAATCCCGGCCAAAGAGAAAAATTGAGAGAGCGAGGGAGATCCAGAATATATTTTTCCCGAAGCCACAACCTCATCAGTCATGACTACTCAGGATAATGGAACGTTGTACAAGAAGGTTCAATTACACATTAAAAGCTTTGCATTGGTAGTACAAATATAACTGCTACTATTTGCATTCTGCATCTGGATTCTGTTTTGACTGACGACTAGTAATAAAACAAAACCCTAGGACACTAAAGTCACAGGGCAACACAGCTTTCCTGATATGATAAAAGAAAAGGGTGAGATAACCTAGCTAAGGAGGATAGCATTATGGTGCACACTTCGTGAAGAGAAAGCACTGACTCTAGGCATCTTGTCAAGTTCCAGAGTGGAGCGTGAACTCATAACTTTTTGACTAAGAGACAAGAATGCTACCAAGCCAAAGTGACTCTGAAAATGATGTGCATTCCCTAAACATAAGAGTCAAAGTGGAGGAACAATGTTCAGACCATTTCCTCCCTCTTTCTTTCCCACAATCAAAACAGCAATATGTCTTTTAAATGATCTTCTGTCACTTTGCAACTGACCAACAGGCCAAGGCAGGCCTCCATGGTAAACTGTGGAGAAAAAAACCTGCCATAGACACTGGCATCGAGAACTAAGTGAAGCTGAAACTTTTCATCAAGAAAAAAAAAAAATGATGGTACGGTTACTGGAACTGACTATTATAAATTACACTGAATTAGTAAAGGGAATATTGAAATTTTAAAAAAACTTGCATCAATATAATGTTTTTCATGATCACCAGAGCTTCACATGCACTGAAGCACTTTTGAAGTGTATGGTAGACACTATTGTAATAAATGAAATGTGGCTGCCAATTGGCACATGGTGAACTCTCGCAACAGCAATTGTAAAATGACCAAATACATTTCTGTAATGATGTGGGATAAATAATGGACAGGGGTGGCATGGTGGTTAGCACTGCTGCCTCACAGTTCAATTCCAGCCTTGGGTGACTGTCTGTCTTCGTGTCTGTGTGGGTTTCCACCCACATTCCAAAGATGTGAAGGTAGGTGGATTGGCCATGCTAAATTGCCCCTTAGTGTCCAACAAGTTAGGTGGGGTTACTGGGTTACAGGGATAGGTGGGACGTGGGCTTAGGTAGGACGTGGGCTTAGGTAGGATGCTCTTTCAGAGGATGGTGCCGACTAGTTTGGCAGAATGACCTCCTTTTGCACTGTAGGGTTTCTATGACATGGGGATAACACCCCTCATTTCTTCAAAACAGTGCCGTGGGATATTCCGTATCCACCTAAGCAAATGGAGTCTTGGTTTAGTCACATCTGCAATATGGTACCTAAGACAGTGCAGCACTCCCTCAGTACTGAAATGTCAGCCTTGTTAATTTGTGTCCTTCAAAAAGAAACCTTAAACAGAACAGATCCAACTAAAAAGAAAAGCATTATGCTTCAAACTTGCTAAAGGGACGATATTGATTCATTCCCTCACACTTCATTTGCAGTGGCATTCATTGTGTATTGTGGCTGAATGAATGAAAAACTTTGGTAACTTACCACAGCTTTTGGTTCATCCTTTACAGACTCAAATGAAATTGGCACTAATTTTGGTGTCCCTAAATCATCATTTGTCAATCGAAATTTTCGATCCCAAAATTCAAATTCTTCTGGAGTCAACAAGCCATCTTCCTTAGACTTAGTCGGTTTAATCACTGCAAAACAAAATCAAAGAATATTCCTTCACAGTAGCAAATGATTTCCTAGATGTCATTCAAAAAGTACATTTTATGATCATTTCAAATATCTATGGGCGGCACGGTAGCACAGTGGTTAGCATTGTTGCTTCACAGCTCCAGGGTCTTGGGTTCGATTCCCGGTTTGGGTCACTGTCTGTGCGGAGTCTGCACGTTCTCCCCGTGTCTGCGTGGATTTCCTCCGGGTGCTCCGGTTTCCTCCCACAGTCCAAAGATGTGCAGGTTAGGTGGATTGGCCATGCTAAATCACCCTTAGTGTCCAAAAAGGTTAGGTGAGGTTACTGAGTTACGTGGATAGGGTTGAGGTGTGGGCTTATGTGGGGTGCTCTTTCCAAGGGCCGATGGACCGAAAAATGGTCTCTTTCTGCACTGTAAATTCGATTAAATATTCTGTGAACTGTATTTTTAATGTGTTGGTTTTCCTCAGAAAAATAATATGTAGCAACTTTTATTGATGTGCTGATTTTAATAAAAAAGCTCCCAAGGTCCTTCACAAGGAACATGATAAAACAAGATATGGCACCAAGCGACATACATCAGATGCCCAAATGCTTGATCAAAACCATAGGTTTAAAGGAGTGTCTTAAAGAAGGAGAGTTGGAGTTATGTAGGGAGGATGTCCCAGGGCTTATGATATCGGCAAATTAATGCATAGTCACCAATAGTGGAGAGATTAAAATCAGGGAAGCTCAAGAGACCAGAATTTAAAAAGTGGAGATATCAGAGTCACGGGGCTGGAGGAACAGAAGTACTTCCTAAAAACTTCCATGGTCAGTTACAATAGAACAATGTATTTCCTCAGCAGATTCTCCCCAATTAGCTTAACCTTTAGGGAGGGCAGAACGTGAAAAGTTATCAAGGAAGTTACTTTGTCCTCTAAAACAAAAGCAAAAGCAAAATACTGCAGACCCTGGACATAGTGCTGGAAAAACTCAAGCCGGTCTGGCAACATCTGTGCAGAGGGAAACAATTAACAGGAGTTCCAAAGAAGTGTCGTATTGGACTTGAAACATTGACTCTTTTTCGTTCCACAGAATTTCCAGCCTGTTTTTATTTAATCCTATCCTCTTTCCCTCCTTTCCTACAATTTGAAATGAATGATTTAAACATTTAGTACATCATTATTCATTTAGCCTTCGATTCCTCAAAAGAATCAAGAACAGATTTGTGCTAGATAGATAAAGAGTTTTCGATGTCTACAATACTACGATCCCAGACCAGACCTCAACAGTTGCTAGGATACCGGACAGAAACCCCAACATTTTATTTAATTTGTAAGACTACGAGGAAACGACACATCGCTCCAGGAGTGATTCCACAGATAAATAGTGATATGGTGTATTAAAACAAATTTTATTACAAATACAGTATTACTAAATTTAATATCATAAAGACAATAGATTACAATTATCAGTTAAACAATGCTTAACAATACAATGAAACAACAACTCCTAACTGCTATCTTGATCTCCACTCAAACAACACCCATCTTGGGTCAAAATCCACTTTTAAATCTAGTTCGTAGACCAGGAATATTTGCTTAACAGAGATGTCTTGGATACCCTGCTTTGAGAGAGATATCCATCAGGAACCGGCTTTCAGATTCTTGCCCATCTCAAACTATTGTTTAACCAGCCAGCCTTTGAGAAACTCCTTGTCCTGTTCACATACAAATCTTTAACTCACTGTTTGAGAGAATCTGCTCCTTTTCACAACAGATCAAAACTCATTGTCTTCAGAGAAGCTGCTCGTCTATCCACATCCTAATCTAAAACTGAATTTCAAAACTGAAAGCTCAACACCTGACTGCTTCAGCCCCTGGCCCCACCCATTAACTACTTCTGCTTATGAAGTTAAATATAATGGGCTGGATTCTCCACCTTGCGACACTGGAAATGCAAATCACGATCAGGGGGGGAGAACCGGGCATCCAACAAAAATCAAGATTCACACCCGGTGCCGATTCGGACGCCATGCTCCTGCCTCCCCGGCAGCAAAAACAAGGTTTGCGCCCCGTGCCAGTGGGGGCTTGCAAAACAGGCATTTGCATATATTTAAATGTGTTTAGTGGCTTGGACACTTCATACTCCACCCTTCCACGATGCTCCACCCCCCTCAGGGGCACAAATTGCTACAAGTATTTACAAAAGGAGACTGGCCTCTATGGCTACGGAAAGTGAGTGGGAAGCTAAAAATAAAAAACTGAAACTGTCGGGCTTGCTGGGGTGGCTGCCCGAGTGGGAGCAGGAGCGGGGAGTGACTTGATGCCGAGTCTGTGGACCCAGGGTGCCCCCTTTGTGATCAGGGTCGCCTGGCTCAGATCACCATTACTGCAGTCTGTCTTTCAAACGCACCCCTTTGGTGCTTCTTACAGGCTCCTGGCTGTTCACATTGCTGGGTGCTGCCTGTATCCTTTAATGCTCAGAAGGCCTCTGGTCATCTGGGAGCCCACTCAGGCCGCCCCTCTGAATCATCATGGGAATGGATGTGTCCAAGCTCAATCAGGGGCCCACCAGGTGTTGGTAGACCTCAGAAGCACTGCCCACTGCAGATGAAGCAGGGGATCAGCAGAGCTCACTCCAACCATCGGACATCTGCGCCCTGGCGTTTGGAGCCCTCCCTGGTTCTCTGCCCCGCTCAGGGCAGAGGGCTCACCAGTGCCCCCCACACCCCTCCAGATCACCAGCTCTCCTCCTGGTGACTGCTTCTGCCACCACCTCACAGGCAATGTTCAGGAGGGCAGGTTTGTGTCTGCGGCCCAACCTGGGGAAGAGGGTGTTGCTCTGCTCGTCACTGGAATGGAGCTGTGAGTCCCCCTCTGACTCCCGATTTCAGGAACAGGTCTCCGGTGAGCCATCTTGGTGGCTGTAGCGAGTATGGGCTAAATGTAGAACTGAAAACCGCTCCAGCTGTCAGGCTCTTTAGCGCTAGCTCTGGACCCAGCTGTTAGAACCCTTGCAGGGCTCTGAATTTGCGCCGGCAGAGTGCTGGCCCATTTGCATGTCCTGACTCTCTTACCGAATAGCGCCCTTAACGGGAACCGCACGGAATTCAGTCCCAGCGTCAACACTTAGTCTTCCAGAGGGAGAATCCTCCTGCCCAATGTCTCTAATTACCTACTCCCAGGGAATCCTCTATTACATTAGTCCAACTTTTATGATGCTGAATTTCACCTCCGTCTCTGAAAAACCTGCTTCCTTTCAAACCAGGATATTTAAAAACCTGACTGCAGCAGTCACATACTAACCCAGGCTTTTAACCTGTACTGCACCAAATACATAATTATACAATATATCTGAAATTCCCATCACAACAAAGATGCATGATTCCAACAGAAATATCTTTGCCTGCCATAACTTGGGGCTCTGCATTTACAGTTGCATTTTGCTTAAATTAAAAATGTAGCACTGATTTGATTTGATTTATTATTGTCACATGTATTAGTATACAGTGAAAAGTATTGTTTCCTGCATGCTGTACAAACAATGCATACCGTACATAGTGAAGGAAGGAGAGACTGCAGAATATAATGTTACAGTTATAGCAAGGTGTAGAGAAATGATCAACTTAATACGAGGTAGGTCCATTCAAAAGTGTGATGGCAGTAGGCAAGACTCCAGGGTCCTAAAGATCGCTAAATCTGTAAGTAATTGAATCAGAACATTGTTAGAGAGTTTAAAAGAGTTAGAATGAAGTTTTAGAAGCCTAGAACGAGAGTAAAAGATAGTAAAATATAATAAGACTGCCAGTTCTGGGTCAGCTTTGCTCCATTCTCCTGAATCAGAAAGTGATGAGTTCAAGTATCACTCCAGGTTTAGATTTTGTCCTATACTCAAGTTAAGGGTTCTGTATTGTTAGAGGCTCAGTCCTTCAGAGCGGGCATGGTTAATATGAAAGTTAAAGACCCAGTCATACTACTCAAAGAAGAGAAAGGCAATCTTCCTTTGACAACCACCAATGAAAATAGATCAGCTGATCTTTTCATACAATTATACTGTGGGCTCTTTTCGACTACAAAACAATGAGATTTTTAGTAACAATAGTGACTAAAATCGTCTTTGGAACACTCAAAACATTTTTTGGGAGACATAATAAGGCTCTGTAAGATTAAGTTCCCCTTTCATAAGTTATGCCCGATGATCAGTAATGCTTATTTACTGCAACTGGCACAACTGGCACAGGTAGGTCCTGCCAACTACAGAATCCCAATATATTTAACTATAGGTAACATATTATTTAACCTCTATGCGCCCAAGTTTAGTTATCCAAATTATTGTAGAAGATGAATATGACCATTTCCAAATACATTTGAAGCATCCAATACATAAAACCAATGAGATGCACAAATTTTCTTCAAATTCACTCAATCCATATTGAAGTACTAGCTGACTATTGATTTTTTGAGGACAAAAATTTTAAATGTGCACATGATGAAAATTGAAAAAAACTTTCCTATTGATGCTGCATGACTTTCCAAATGCTTTCAGCAGTGAATAGGAGAAAGATCTTAACATCCTTTCGGTAATCTGGCAATGATAATTGCAGTCTTTGATCAAGTTGAGAATAAAGAATTTTTGTAATATTGCATGATTTTTTTTGAGCTATATTTTTTTTGCCAAGCAACTAAAACAGTAAAATAAAATAGGGGAGAACAACCTGTTCTCTGCAGTATTTCACTCTGATTTTCACTTGTGAAAATCTCAAATTTCCTCTCATTTGGCCAAAAATAAATGTACGTTGTTCTTCATCTACGAACAGAACCAACCTGCAAGCTGACCTTGACTGAAAGAAAGTTCACAAAAATACCAAGTAGATTTTGTACACAATTACGGAGCTGAAAGCAGCGACCTACTGCAGCAAAACAGACCAAGGACAGTTCCACATGTTTATTCAAGGCAAATTGTAAGAAAACCAGATAGATTCAAGTTACCAAGAATAAGTAAGCAAGTGTTTCAATGGAGAAGAATGAAAGTTTTAATGAGTGATTGAAAGAAGCCACAAGTAAAATTAGAGTTAGCAGAAAAAACACAAACATCAGCTCACATGCCCCACAATAACCCCTGTGGCAATTCACTTTCACACAAAGTTTCTAGTTCAGACGGTTTTTTTAGAAAAACATTTTATTAAAGCATTTATGATTTTATAACAAATACAAATGTAAACATAACTCAGTAAATAACCCCCCCCCAACCAACAACCATACCCATACTTATACGCACAATTCCCCAGTCCCTCCTCCTCTCGCTGATTCTGCCTAAACTAAACTAAGCTATGCTATCTCCCCCCCCCCCCCCAATGATTGATCCTCTTAGGGCGAACTTGGTTAGATAGTCTTTATTTGCATGTGTGAAAGAGAAGGCTAGGGGGAAGAAGAACTATGGGGGAAAAAAAAAAGAAAAGAAAAAAAAACACCCGATTACAGATTTGACAGCCTGCTAATTCTGTTCAACGACAGGCTGACAGTAACTATAGAGAATGTTGACTGTGCAGGATGAAGAAGGCTGCCCACTCCATGCAATCCACTTTCTACCAATGAAAAAGCTGCAGGATTGACAGCTCAACTGCAAGATCAAGTCGAAGAGCAAAACCCAATTAAAGCAAAGCTTTATGTCAAATAAATAACTACTATGACTGCACCTCAACAAAAATTACTTAAGGAACACCGTGTTGATATTTGATACACAACTTCTGCCTGTGGTGTCACCTCCAATTCATATTTGTCCAACTATTTGAGGGTGGTACCAGAGCCAAGGGATTATAACAATTATGAAAGACTAAGCTTCTTCTATAGATGTTTCCACTTATGTTAGATTTCTAAAACAAGGAGTCACAAATATAAAATAGTCACCAATAAATAAGAAAGTCAGGGGAACCTCCTTAGCCAGAGAATGTGAAGCTCATTACCAAGTGGTTGATGCAAATAGATAGTCAAGTACATGAGGGAGAAAGGGAGAAAAGAATAAAAGGTTATGCTGATAGGGTTTGATGAAATCAGAAGGGGTGGTATGGATGGTGGGATGAAGCTTCATATAACCATAAACACCAGCATACACCTGCTGGGTCGACTGGCCTATCTGTGTGTTGTAAATTCCTTTTGCACCAACCAGCATTATCAAGTTTATTTCCAAACTGTATCTAACAGCCCAAGGCAGAAACAGGTACCTTGCTCATTAGGGCTGTAGCCAAGTTGAATAGTTTTTCTCTAACACTCATCTTAAAGTTATCCAGAGGCCTGGATTAATAATTCCAGCAACACAAATCAGACTATGGCACGGAGGAGAATTTTATTTTTTGTTTAAAATGGAAATCAAAACAAAACTGGCATCAGTGAAAGTGAATTTGAGTCTCTTCTACTGTTATAAAATTCCACATTGGTGTCCTCTCGCTAAGGAAATCTACCATTCTTACTTGGTCTGGTGTATGTGATTCCAGTCTTCCACACCACCATGGTTGAATGATAGCTACCCTCCGAAATTGCTAGCAAACCACTCAGTTTCTCAAACTGACACAGAAGAAGACTGCCCGCTTTCATATTTTCAGGAAACTTGAGCAACAAATGCCGGCCTTGCCAGAGATGCTCAAATTCCAAGGAAATATGCCTCCTGTGTCAGTTATCTAAATCAGATGGGCATTTTCCAAAGGATTATTTGTGGGTTTTTTGTTAGCTAATTCAGAGCATGTGGGAATTGCTGGTACGGCCAGCATTAATTGCCCATCACTGGGTGTCCTCGGAAAGGTGGCACAGGGCTGTCTTTTAAAACCTCTGTAGTTCACATGGAGTAAATCATTTTGGTGTGGAATCGGCCAGACCAAGATGTTTCAAGGCTGCCATGCTCACCTACGCTCAAATCTTTAAAACATTGAAAAAACTATTAACATTCATATTATAAACTGGGATAGTGTGGTATGGATGGCTGTGCTACATCAGTAGAATACAAAAGCTGTGAGAGTGATAAAGGAAAGAGAGAGAAAGAAAAACGGTCTAGTTCAAGAATCTCAAGGAACAGAATTGCTGAATTTTACAGCACTTGGTCAAGCTGCATGCTTCCAAGAAGATACCAGGCGGTCTAATTGCAGTGACAAGATGTTTGGGATGTTCTTGTACACTATATTATTGCACATAACAAGCTGCATTCTATACCCCTTGACTTCATTAGTTTTAACTGAGTGAGTGAGGCATAAACAAAATCCATTTTAAACTGCTCAAAATCAAAATTAAATCAAAATCCACAACTTGGATGTATCTCTTACAAAATCAATGCAATCATTCAATAGCTTCCGAAAATCAATATGGAACTTCTTTGGAGAACATAAAAGAAAAATCAAAGCTAAACTCTTGTTCTTTTAATTATGGATTTGTTAATCAGTTCTTTATTAGTTAATCTATTCACAAAGTAAGAAAGTGCCACCCAAAATTCCAACATACCTGGGGTTCTGCGATATGTGAACGACTCTGGAAGTACAATAGTTGATTTTCTTCCTTGCTTTGAGTTACTTGATACATTGCTCGATTCATACTTGCCAGTAGTTATGTGCATTTTATGTGCAATTGGGCTCAAACCATTAGGAATCATGCGTGGATTATTAGTGTAAAGACGAAAAGACTTGTTGCCATTTCCCAGAATGGTTTTGTAAATGTTCCGTTTGGAACACTGACTCTGGTTGTAGTTCTACAAACAAATATAGATATCTTTTAACGGAAAGCAGCTTTATATATAAATGAACATCACTATTTTTTCTCCCACAATATTGCTCTAAAAAGCCTCTTCCTGTAACTGTTTCTCTATTTCCCTTTCACGTTACAGTTGTCTTCATCTTCCTGGTTTTGCTGTTTCTTTCCATTACTCAACACAGATAGATGCAACTCTGTAGAAAACGTTCAAAGTGTTTTTGCACAGGTTGGGTCTTCCATTCTAGATAAACGTACCTTCATAAATCAATTTATAGAGTTTAAGGCAAATCTTTCGGGCAACTATTTAGGTTCGTTAGGAAATCAGTAAAACAAACCAATGCAACAACCGGCTACATTATTTTAGAAAATGTGCCCGTCCAATGCACTTCTTAAAAAATAAATTTAGAGTACCCAATTATTTTTTTTCGAATTAAGGGGCAATTTAGCGTGGCCAATCCACTTAACCTGCACATCTTTGGGTTGTGGGGGTGAAACCCACGCAGACACGGGGAGAATGTGCAAACTCCACACGGACAGTGACCCAGGGCCGGGATTCGAACCCGGGTCCTCAGCGCTGTAGGCTGCAGTGCTAACCACTATGCCACGTGCCCCCCCCCCCACCCGCCGCTCATAACACACTGGTTTCTACATGTGTTGGTGAAGAAGGATTAGATATTGGTGAAGTGGATCTCATTATTTGCTTTAATGGATATAATCAAATAAGCAAATAACAAGACCAAATTATATAATTTCTTATGGATTATTTAATTCCTCCTTTTTGCATCTCATCTACCAATTAATCATAGAATGGTATGTACACAAAACAGCAGCCTTACATTAATGTTCTTCTACATAAAGACAAATTTTAACATCCATTTGAGCTCCCCCAACTTGTGAATCTTTTCTCTTGCCCTAGACGTTGGACAACAGATCACATACACTGCTTTGGCTCTTAAATACTGAACTGAATTAGAACAGCTGAGTGTTCAGAATAGATAGAACATTAATGTATGGTAAATATAGCACAGTGCAAAGATTGATTCTAATATGTGATACAGATAAAAACAATTATTTGCAATTGCCACAAACAAAATTACACCATTAACATTTTTCCTCCCTAAACATGCAAAAGTAGCATGTTAATTTTGGACTCACCCGTTCTTCCCGTCCTTCTGCAAGGAGGACCACAATCCTCCCCTGACGTTTCCGGCCAGTTCGGCCCATTCTTTGTACCAAGCGAATGGGGCTCTTTTGGGCATCAAAGCAAATAATGAGATCCACTTCACCAATATCTAATCCTTCTTCACCAACACATGTAGAAACCAGTGTGTTATAACCACCTTCACGAAAGCGTTTCATAACCTGACAATAGAAAAAGTAGAAATATGGAATTATTAAAACAATATTGTATATCAATACAACTGTGTTAGGTGCTCATTGTCTTTACAAAATGAGACAATAGCAAACCAACTTTTCCTAAAATCTCACTTTGATGCTGACCAGAAATATACCAATTATTTTTTTTTTTTTTATAAATGTTTTATTGAAAATTTTTTCCCAAACAACAATTTTTCCCCTCTTACAAAGCAAACGCAACAATAACAATACAGAAATTTTAAACAATACACAAGTAACAAAACCCCTTTATCTTTGACCTAAACTAACCCCCCCCCCCGCCCTGGGTTGCTGCTGCTGGTCATCTGTCTTCCCTCTAACGTTCCCCTAGGTAGTCGAGAAATGGCTGCCACCGCCTGGTGAACCCTTGAGCCGATCCTCTCAGGGCAAACTTTATCTGCTCCAGTTTAATGAACCCCGCCATATCATTTACCCAGGCCTCCAGTCCGGGGGGTTTCGCCTCCTTCCACATGAGTAGGATCCTGCGCCGGGCTACTAGGGACGCAAAGGCCACAACGTCGGCCTCTTTCGCCTCCTGCACTCCCGGCTCTTCCGCAACTCCAAATAGAGCTAACCCCCAGCCTGGTTTGACCCGGGCCTTCACCACCCGCGAGATCACTCCCGTCACTCCCTTCCAATACCCTTCCAGTGCCGGGCATGCCCAAAACATATGTGCGTGGTTTGCCGGGCTCCCACCACACCTCCCACATTTGTCCTCCACTCCAAAGAACCTGCTCAATCTTGCTCCCGTTATGTGTGCTCTATGTAGCACCTTAAATTGAATCAGGCTAAGCCTGGCGCATGAGGAAGAGGAATTTACCCTGCTTAGGGCATCAGCCCACATACCCTCCTCTATCTCCTCCCCTAGTTCTTCTTCCCACTTTCCTTTTAGTTCGCCCACCGACTCCTCCCCCTTTTCCCTCATCTCTCGGTAAATCTCTGACACCTTGCCCTCTCCGACCCACACCCCTGAAAGCACCCTGTCCTGTATCCCCTGTGTCGGGAGCAACGGAAATTCCCTCACCTGTTGTCTAGTAAATGCCCTCACCTGCATATATCTCAAGAAATTTCCCCGGGGCAACTTATACTTTTCCTCCAATGCTCCCAAGCTCGCAAAAGTCCCATCTATAAATAAATCTCCCACCCTCCTAATTCCCAACTGGAACCAGCTCTGAAATCCTCCATCCATTCTTCCTGGGGCGAACCTATGGTTGTTCCTGATTGGGGACCCCACCAGGGCTCCCCGCACCCCTCTCTGTCGCCTCCACTGTCCCCAGATATTCAATGTTGCCGCCACCACCGGGTTTGTGGTAAACTTTTTAGGTGAGATCGGTAGCGGCGCCGTCACCAGCGCCTCTAAACTCGTCCCTTTACAGGACCTTCTCTCCAGTCTTTCCCACGCCGCTCCCTCACCCTCCATCATCCATTTACGTATCATTGCCACATTGGCGGCCCAATAGTAATCGCCCAAGTTCGGTAGTGCCAATCCTCCTCTGTCCCTACTACGCTGAAGGAACCCCCTCCTTACTCTCGGAACTTTCCCTGCCCACACGAAGCTCGTGATGCTCCTGTCTATTTTATTAAAAAAGGTCTTAGTGATTAGTATAGGAAGACATTGAAATAGAAATAAGAACCTCGGGAGGACCATCATCTTAATTGCTTGCACCCTGCCCGCCAGCGATAGAGGCTGCATGTCCCACCTCTTGAAGTCCTCCTCCATTTGTTCTACCAACCGTGTCAGATTAAGTCTGTGCAAGGTTCCCCAACTCCTAGCGATCTGAATCCCCAGGTATCGGAAGTTTCTTTCCACTTTCCTTAGAGGCAAGCCTTCTATCTCTCTACTCTGGTCCCCTGGATGTATCACAAATAATTCACTCTTCCCCATGTTTAGCCTATACCCCGAGAAATCCCCGAACCCCCTCAAAATTCGCATAACCTCTAGAATTCCCCCCGCTGGGTCCGACACGAATAACAATAGGTCATCCGCATATAACGAGACTCGGTGTTCTTCTCCCCCTCTAATCACCC
Organism: Scyliorhinus torazame; assembly: GCF_047496885.1. Classification (NCBI taxonomy): domain Eukaryota; kingdom Metazoa; phylum Chordata; class Chondrichthyes; order Carcharhiniformes; family Scyliorhinidae; genus Scyliorhinus; species Scyliorhinus torazame. The sequence continues at coordinate 351,336,242 of NC_092708.1, forward strand.
CTCTCCATTTCCTGGAGTCTCTCAACGCCATGGCCAGAGGTTCAATTGCCAACGCGAACAACAATGGAGACAGCGGGCATCCCTGTCTTGTTCCCCTATATAGTCGGAAATACTCCGATCTATGTCGACCTGTAACTACGCTTGCCGTTGGAGCCCCATAAAGAAGTCTAACCCAGCTAATAAACCCGTTCCCAAACCCAAACCTCTTTAACACTTCCCATAAATACTCCCACTCCACCCTATCAAATGCCTTCTCTGCGTCCATTGCCGCCACTATCTCTGCCTCCCCCTCCACTGGGGGCATCATTATCACCCCTAATAGTCGTCGCACGTTAACATTCAGTTGTCTCCCTTTTACGAACCCTGTCTGATCTTCGTGCACCACCCCCGGGACACAGTCCTCTATCCTCGATGCCAGTACCTTTGCCAACAATTTGGCGTCCACGTTCAACAATGAAATGGGTCTATAGGACCCGCACTGCAACGGATCTTTATCCCTCTTCAAAATTAACGATATCGTCGCCTCCGACATCGTCGGGGGTAGAGTCCCCCCTTTCCTGGCCTCATTGAACGTCCTCACCATCAACGGGGCCAACAAGTCCACATATTTTCTGTAATACTCCACCGGGAACCCGTCTGGTCCTGGGGCCTTCCCTGCTTGCATGCTTCCCAGTCCCTTAATAACCTCGTCCACCCCAATCGGTGCCCCCAGGCCTACCACCCCCCGCTCCTCCACTTTCGGGAACCTCAATTGGTCCAGGAACTGCCGCATCCCCTCCTCTCCCTCTGGGGGTTGAGACCTATACAGTTCCTCATAGAAGGTCTTGAACACCTCATTTATCTTTCCTGCCCTTCGCACCGTGTCTCCCCTTTCGTCTCTAATTCCTCCTATCTCCCTCGCTGCTGCCCTCTTTCGCAATTGATGAGCCAACAGGCGACTCGCCTTTTCCCCATATTCATACCTCCTCCCCTGTGCCTTCCTCCACAGTACCTCCGCCTTTCTGGTGGTCAGAAGGTCAAATTCCGTCTGGAGTCGTCTCCTCTCCCTGTACAATTCCTCCTCCGGGGTCTCTGCAAATTCCCTATCCACCCTTAAAATCTCCCCCAGTAATCTTTCCCTTTCCTTGGCCTCTGTTTTCCTTTTGTGGGCCCCAATGGAGATCAGCTCTCCTCTGACCACCGCTTTTAGTGCTTCCCATACCACTCCCACAGGGACCTCGCCGTCGTCATTGACCTCCAGATATCTCTCAATACACCCCCGCACTCTTGCACACACTCCCTCATCCGCCATCAGTCCCACATCTAATCGCCAGAGTGTTCTCTGCTCCCTTTCCTCTCCTAATTCCAGGTCCACCCAATGTGGGGCATGATCCGAAACCGCTATGGCTGAGTACTCAGCTTCTTCCACCCTAGAGATCAACGACCTTCCCAAAACAAAAAAATCTATCCGGGAGTACACTTTATGGACATGGGAGAAGAAGGAAAACTCCCTAGCCCTAGGTCTAAGAAATCGCCATGGATCCACTCCCCCCATTTGGTCCATAAACCCCTTAAGTACCTTGGCCGCTGCCGGCCTTCTTCCGGTCCTTGAGCTGGATCTATCTAGCCCCGGGTCCAGCACCGTATTAAAGTCCCCTCCTAAAATCAAGTTTCCTACCTCCAGGTCCGGTATACGCCCCAGCATCCGTCTCATAAATCCCACATCGTCCCAGTTTGGGGCATACACGTTAACCAACACGACCTCCATTCCCTCCAGCCTGCCACTCACCATTACATATCTACCTCCGCTATCTGCTACGATGTTCTTTGCTTCAAATGCGACCTGTTTCCCCACCAAAATGGCCACCCCTCTATTCTTTGCGTCCAGTCCTGAGTGGAACATCTGTCCCACCCATCCTTTCCTTAGCCTAACTTGGTCCGCCACCTTTAGGTGCGTCTCTTGGAGCATAACCACGTCTGCCCTTAGTCCTTTCAAATGCGCGAGCACTCTGGCCCTTTTTATCGGTCCGTTCAGGCCTCTCACGTTCCACGTGATCAGCCTCACTAGGGGGCTACCTGCCCCCTCCCGTGTCGACTAGCCATTACCTTCTCTAGGCCAGTCCCATATCCCGCCTCCGCGCTCCCTCCCCCAGCATCGCACACCATCCCCGCCCACCCACTCTTTAGCCATTTCCTTTTGGATTTCCGCAGCAGCAACCCAGTTGTCCCCCACCCGCCCCCCCCTCCCTCCCCCCCTCCCCGCTAGATCTCTTTCTAGCATGATTGCTCCCCCCATATTACTTCCGTAAGTCAGCTGACTTCAACTGACCCCGGCTACTCCTGCTCACTCCTCGACCCCCCCCATGTGGGGAACTCCCATCCGCCTTGCGCCTGTCTTCCCGCCTTATTCTTTCTGGTGCGGGAACATCCCTTTACCTGACCCGCCTCTTATGGCGCAGCTCCCTTTCCCCTCCCCCTCCCCTTCCCCATTCTCCAACTATGTCCCGTCTTTCCCCCCTCACCGGCGCCCACATTTCCCCAATGTCTCCCCCTTCCCTGTTTACTTCTCAATTAACTTCCACCGTAACATTAACAATAACATTTCCTGCAGCATCAGTCCCTCAGTTCCGATCCAATTTCTCTTCTTTGATGAAGGTCCATGCTTCCTCCGCCGTCTCAAAATAATGGTGTCTCTCCTGATACGTGACCCATAGTCTTGCCGGCTGCAGCATCCCGAACTTCACCTTCCTTTTATGCAACACCTCTTTGGCTCGGTTGAAGCTCGCCCTCCTTCTCGCCACCTCCGCACTCCAATCCTGGTATACCCGTACCACTGCATTCTCCCATCTGCTACTCCGCACCTTTTTAGCCCATCTCAGGACCTCTTCTCTATCCTTAAGGCGGTAAAATCGCACGATTATCGCCCTGGGTGGTTCTCCCGCTTTTGGTCTTCTCGCCGGAATCCGATTTGCCCACTCCACCTCCAAGGGGCCCGTAGGGGCCTCAGCACCCATCAGTGAGCTCAGCATCGTACTTGCGTACGCTCCACAGTCCACTCCTTCCACACCCTCAGGGAGACCCAGTATCCGAAGGTTCTTCCTTCGCGCTCCATTTTCTAGGGCTTCGATCCTTTCAGTACACTTTTTATGAAGTGCCTCGTGCGTCTGTGTCTTAACCGCCAGGCCCAGGATCTCGTCCTCAATATCTGTCACCTTCTGCTCCACCACGCGGAGCTCTGTCTCCTGGGTCTTTAATGTCTCCTTGAGCCCCTCAATTGCCTGTAGCAACGGGGTCAGCACCTCCCTCTTCAGCAGCTCCACGCACCGTCTCACAATTTCATGCTCAGGCCCCCATGTCGCCTGCGCTTTCTCCGCCGCCATCTTGTACTTCTCTCTTTCTGACCCTTTGGTCGACGATTCCTCGCGCTGCAGCCGCCGCCGCCGGTTTTTTCCTCCTTCGTTTGGGGGGGGGGACTCCCTTCTCACACGCCCCACACCGGGTTGCGTCGTCGAAAAATTCCCCGTTGGGGCTCTTAAAAGAGCCCGAAGGTCCGTCGGAGCTGGAGCCGCCGAAGCGTGCGGCTAGCTAGGCATCACCGCAACCGGAAGTCCCTTCAGTGGCCTTGATGAGGTCTTTTCACAGTTGTTCCCTCTGCTGCTAGAATTCACTTTTGATACAGGCCCTCAGGTCAGCTTGCAGCTTTAAGCTTGCCCTTCCCCCGCCTGCATGCTGGAAGAGGCCCTGTTTATCCTGCAGTTGCAGCCAAATCTTTTACTGTTTCTGCGTGTGTCTGGCAACCAAGAGACATGCCCTTCCTGGGGGACACTGTCGGGGGAATATTGCAGCCTTCTTTCCACACCGGGAAATGTCAAACAAATGCCGTGGGGGCCCTGTAAAAGAGCCCAAAAGTCCGTTCCAAGCAGGAGCTGCCGAATATGCGACCTAGCTCTGCATAGCCGCACCCGGAAGTCAAAATATACCAATTATAAATGTCCAGATAATTTTATTTTTTTTAACCAGCATTCTGATTTCAGCTACTGATTGTGGAAAGATTAATTCCTGACTTGCCAACAAGGCATTTATGATGCATGTGCACCTCCAAATCCTTTTATGCAACTCTGCTAAAGATTTTACACAAGGTAAAAATAAATTAAAATGAAACTAGAATTGCCATCTTTTGGAAAAAGAATATTAATCAGAAAACTGCCACATGTGAATATATAATTAAAACATACGAGTCAGTCTCCTGTGGTAATGCTCAGGTGAAATACTATTAAAGGGTGGTGGTTATTTGGCCAAAGGTGTGCAGGCATAATTAAGATTTGATTTTAAAGTCATTTTCTGTTTCTCTTATAAATTAATATGTATACTTTTTTTTCATAGAATTTACAGTGCAGAAGGAGGCCATTCGGCCCATCGAGTCTGCACCGGCTCTTGGAAAGAGCACCCTACCTAAGGTCAACACCTCCACCCTATCCCCATAACCCAGTAACCCCACCCAACACTAAGGGCAATTTTGGACACTAAGGGCAATTTATCATGGCCAATTCACCTAACCTGCACATCTTTGGACTGTGGGAGGAAACCGGAGCGCCCGGAGGAAACCCACGCACACACGGGGAGGATGTGCAGACTCCGCACAGACAGTGACCCAAGCCGGAATTGAACCTGGGACCCTGGAGCTGTGAAGCAATTGTGCTACCCACAAGGCTACCGTGCTGCCTTGTAAATTTGTCATACTGAAATTGGGTGCCTTCACCTGTAGAAACACTGAATTTAATGGCAGGTAAGACAGCAACCAAACTGAACAAGGGCTTGGTCCCCATTCCTCCATCAGTAGGCACAGTGAAGGACAATCGGAAAAATCACAATCTAAGTGCATTGAGCTTCATTTGGATTTCAAGATGTGAAAATTTATGATCAGATTCAGGTATTTAGCAATAGAAAATGCATCAATAATCTACAAATAAATTGACTGGCGTGCCAGGTGGAACCAGGGCCACCCATTTAAATTGGCAAAACAGAAAGTGAAGATCGGTTGATTTTTCCTCGGTCTGTGGTCAACTCGTAGACTGGATTCCAGAGATCATAGAGAGGACTGTTTCCATGAAAGACAGCGTTAGATAAATGTTTGAAAACTCTAACTACAACAGAGACATCACAGATAACAAGTGATGAATTTGGAGCCTCTTGGTGCTGACCTGATTGCTTTGGAGGGACCAGAGAAGATTTTTTTAAAACAGGGGTTTACAAATTGGCTGTGTGTTTCTCAGGAAGTATGGGTGGAGGAGAAACAGTAAGATGCTTCTTTGCTATCACTTACGAAGTGTGCCTTAATTTTATTTTTAAATGATCTGGATTGCCAGGTAATTTAAAATGGTATTACATTTTGGTCACTTGCCTCAAAGGCCCTTTCTGGAACGTATCCTGGTCATTTACAAGAAACATGTCTAGGTGACTGCTACCATTAGTGAGGCTCTTGAGATTTTGAATCAAAAAGCTATTCTAATTGCAGGTGGCATGTGGCACAGTGGTTAGCACTGGGACTACAGCACTGAGGATCCAGGTTCGAATCCCGGTCCTAGGTCACTGTCCATGTGGAGTTTGCACGTGTCTGCGTGAGTTTCACTCCCACAACCCAAAGCACAGTTGCACGAGCGGCTAGCACTGTGGCATCATGGCGCCAGGGTCCCAGATTCGATTCCCCACTGAGTCACTATCTGTGCGGAGTCTGCACGTTCTCCCCGCGAGTCTGCGTGGGTTTCCTTCGGGTGCTCCGGTTTCCTCCCACAGTCCAAAGATGTGCAGGTTAGGTGGATTGATCATGCTAAATTGCCCTTCGGGTCCAAAAAGGTTAGGAGGGGTTATTGGATTACAGGGATAGGGTGGAAGTGAGGGCTTAAGTGGGTCGGTGCAGACTCGATGGGCCGAATGGCCTCCTTCTGCACTGTATGTTCTATGTTCAGGTTAGGTGGATTGGCCACGCTAAATTGCCCCTTAATTGAAACAAAAAATAATTGGGTACTCTAAATTTATTTTTAAATTTTTTTTAAAGCTATTCGAATTGTGTTGCATAGCTTTCCAGTTGATAAATGGTTGATTGAAGTCACCTTTTATTACAACAGTACCTTTTATAGACCTAACTTCTCTCTCTCATTCTTACTATACTGATTGCATCATTGATCACTTGCATCACTAAACAATTCTCTTGGAAGACTTTTTGACACATGCATTCAGATTACCTCCAGTTGTTCCTTCTGTGTAAACCCCTTTGTGTTCTTTCCTGAAGAGTGCCCGACAAATGTCATGACTCGCACAAGAGGGCCATGTTTGCTGAGCATTTCAGCAATCTCCTGAACACTGTCCCGAAATGAGGAGAAGATCATAACACGTGTATTTACGCCACCAACCTTTCCTTCAGAGGTATTTGGATCTGAAAAGCAACCAATGAAAGTGTAGATAATTAACTTAACAGCCAATGAAGAAAAGCTAGGAATCATAAAACTGTTTCCAATTGGCCACTCCTGGCACACAGAGGGAATGCTGGTCGGAAAATTGAAGGCTCAATTACTATTTCCAATTAAATTAAATCAAAACCAACGACTGCAGGCACCACTTTCCACGTTAGTCCTGCAAGTATGTGCTCCATCCCTCTGCATGATACCTTTTAATCAACTAATTCCTTCTGATGTCCAAAGATGTGTAGGTTAGGTGGATTGGCCACGCAAAAATTGCTCCTTAGTATCCAACGGTTGGGTGGGGTAATGGGAATAGGGCAGGGGATTGGCCCTATGTAGGCTGCTCATTTGAAGGGTCAGTACAGGTTTTATGGGCCGAATGGCCTCCATCTGCATTGTAGGGATTCTATGTTCTTTTTGAACATCAATATGGTATTAAAATATGCGTTGTAAAAAATGATGGAATCTGCAAAATTACTGCCCAACAATTAATTTCTGCAAGTATACTATAACATCATCCAATGCGCAGAGCTACTCCACCATCTATAAAGTTCAGGTTAGGAGTTTGAGGAAATACTATCAGTTAATTGGACGGGTGCAGCCACAACACTCAAAATTGAAGCTGTTTGATTAATTGCTGCCCTCCCTCCAAGCCAAGCACTATCCTAACCTGAACCTCTTTCAACATTGCTTCATTTGCACTGGGTCTTGGAATTCCCTTCCGAATATCATCATGGGAGCAATATCACCAAAATCGACTGCAGTAGTTTAGGGAGAAGTTGATCACCATTTGCAACCAAGGGTGACAATAAATACAACACCCAAATCCCAAGATTAAATAACCAATATGAACAATATCCATCATTTGGTCCTTCTGAAATCTATTTCTAACCAATGTAAAATAGATGCTTGGATACCTTCTCTACAATACCGAACAATGATTACATATGATGAGTTTGTCCTAGAACAGATAAAACGTCGCTGGACATGTCAACAATATTTAGAAAACTATTTGTAAAAAACTGATTTTCACGGGTTCTTAAGTACTGGCTTGTCTGATAGAGTTGTGTCCACGTGCATTTTACCTCCAGATTCCGCCCAAGACTTGAAATGGCCCTCCACAACTTCTTCAAGCTTTTGTAGTTTGGGATGACTGTAGATGAATTGCTTTCTGTTTTCAGATCCTGAATAAAAAAATGTTTAGAAAGCATTGAACTGATGCAATAAATATTGGCAAGGCACATATGTAGACAGTTGCAATATATAAAAGCACAAAAATTTCACAATGAGGAATAACTAAGTTATGTCACAAATGAAGTAAATCTTCAGAGTTTAGCAGAATAATGACTAACGAAGGTATTCTTTAGGAATAGAAACAGTGACCCTCTACTGTTCCTTATTACATATTCTATATACACTACAGGTGAAGAGATACATAAAACATATTTAATTTTTATATAGTTATAGAGGACAGTATAATCCATTAGGACTATTAGTCACTACTACACTGTGAAATGCTATACAACTCTCGGGTTTCCAGTCTGGACTTGTAAAAAAAACTTGACAAACGTATTTTGTGAAAATTAAGTGTTGAATTACATTCTTATTGCAGCACTAGATTGTTTCAGGAATGATTCAGACAGCAAATAAATGTATAGATTCACTAGTCTCTGGAACAATGTTGTGTGTAGATCACCAACTACCCCACTTAGAATTTATTGAAAAACAATGCTCTAATACATCACAGTAGCTGTATTTAGGAGCAAACAGATGGGGGCATGGTGAATTCAGGCATGTCTTAATTTCACTTAAATTTGTACAAGTTGAATATTTAACGTTTTGTGGCTAAGTTGATCCTTAACAAATTACAACTCCAATCGAGCTAATGTGTACAATTGATAAATCCCAGTTTCAGGGCAGCACGGTGGTGCAGTGGACAGCACTGCTGCCTCACGTCGCCGAGGTCCCAGGTTCGATCCCGGCTCTGGGTCACTGTCCGTGTGGAGTTTGCACATTCTCCCCGTGTTTGCGTGGATTTCACCCCCACAACCCAAAGATATGCAGGCTAGGTGGATTGGCCACGCTAAATTGCCCCTTAATTGGAAAAAAATGAATTGGGTACTCTAAATTTATAATAAATTTAGATAAGCAGCCATTCTAACTGGAATCATTGTTTTAAGTTCTTACCACTTCCAGTTCTTCTACAGTGCATGGTTCTCAGCCAAGTAAACTCAACATGGTGGGCATAGGAACAGAAAGAGGCCAACGAGCCCCTCAAGCCTGTTTCCCCTTCAGTTCGGTCACGGCTCATTTGCACCTTAGCTTAATTTACCAACCTTGGCTTTATAATTTGTAATACCCTTACCTAAATAAATTTGGAAACAATGAATTGGGTACTCGAAATTTATAATAAATTTACAAGCCTTCAACACGTCATCGATGAAGATGAACATCTTGCCACGGTCATCCCCACACCCCCACTACTTGCCTTCAAACAACCGCGCAACCTCAAACAAACCATTGTTTGCAGCAAACTATCCAACCTTCAGAACAGTGACCACAACACCACACAACCCTGCCATGGCAATCTCTGCAAGACGTGCCAGATTATCAACATGGATACCACCATTACACGTGAGAACACCACCCACCAGGTACGCGGTACATACTCGTGCGACTCGGCCAACGCTGTCCACCTCATACACTGCAGGAAAGGATGTCCCAAAGCGTGGTACATTGGTGAGACCATGCAGATGCTGCAACAACGAATGAACGGACATCGCGCGACAATCACCAGGCAGGAATGTTCCCTTCCAGTCGGGGAACACTTCAGCAGTCAAGGGCATTCAGCCTCTGATCTCCGGGTAAGCGTTCTCCAAGGTGGCCTTCAGGACGCGCAACAATGCAGAATCGGCGAGCAGAAGCTTATAGCCAAGTTCCGCACACATGAGTGCGGCCTCAACCGGGACCTGGGATTCATGTCGCACTACATTCATCCCCCACCATCTGGCCTGCGAAATCCTACCAACTGTCCTGGCTTGACACAATTCACACCTCTTTACCCTGAGGTTACCCCATCTCTGGATCTGTATAGATTTAATCACCTGCTAATGCTCGCATTCCAAGCATTGTCTGGCATCTTTGAATCTGTCTATATATACGTTTCTGGAACATACCTCTTCATTCACCTGAGGAAGGAGCAGCGCTCCGAAAGCTAGTGACATCAAAACAAACCTGTTGGACTTTAACCTGGTGTTAACCCAATGGAGGGGATGGTGGAGGTCATGCAGACTCTGAGGGAGTTTGGGGAGTTCTCGGGCTATAAGCTCAATGTAGGGAAGAGTGAGCTTTTTGTATTACAGGCAGGGGACCAAGAAAGAGGAATAGGGGACCTACCGCTGAGGAGGGCGGTGGGGAGATTTCGGTATCTGGGGATCCAGATAGCCAGGAGTTGGGGGGGCCCTACACAAATTGAATCTGACTAGGTTGGTGGACCAAATGGAGGTGGACTTCAAAAGATGGGACATGTTGCCGCTCTCGTTGGCGGGTAGAGTGCAGTCGGTCAAAATGGTGGTCCTTCCGAGGTTTTTGTTTGTGTTTCAGTGCCTTCCCATCGTGATCACCAAGGGCTTTTTCAAGAGAGTAGGTAGGAGTATTATGGGGTTTGTGTGGGCGAATAAGACCCCGAGGGTAAGGAGAGGGTTCCTGGAACGCAGTAGGGACCGAGGAGGGCTGGCACTGCCAAACCTAGGGAGCTACTACTGGGCAACAAATGTGGCGATGATCCGCAAGTGGGTTATGGAGGAGAGGGGGCGGCATGGAAGAGGATGGAGATGGCGTCCTGTAAAGGAACGAGCTTGGGGGCGTTGGTGACGGCACCGCTGCCGTTCTCGCCATCAAAGTATACCACGAGCCCGGTGGTGGCGGCAACGTTAAGGATCTGGGGCCAGTGGAGACAGCACAGGGGTGCAGTGGGAGCCTCGGTGTGGTCCCCGATCAGGGGTAACCACCGGTTTGTCCCGGGGAAGATGGACAGGGGGTTCCAGGGCTGGCATCGGGCGGGGATTAGAAGAATGGGGGACCTGTTCATTGACGGGACATTTGCGAGTCTAGGGGCACTGGAGGAGAAGTTTGAGTTACCCCCGGGAAATGCATTTGGATTTATGCAGGTGAGGGCTTTTGTGAGGCGACAGGTCAGGGAATTCCCGTTGCTCCGGCACAAGAAATTCAAGACAGGGTGATCTTGGGTGTATGGGTCTGGGAGGGCAAGGTTTTGGCAATACACCAAGAGATGAAAGAAGAGGGGGAAGCCCTAGCAGAAGAGTTGAAGGGTAAATGGGAGGAGGAGCTGGGGGAGGAGATCGAGGAAGGTTTGTGGGCTGATGCCCTGGGTAGGGTTAATTCCTCCTCATGTGCCAGGCTCAGCCTGATACAATTCAAGGTGGTTCACAGAGCGCACTTGACGGGGGCAAGGTTGAGTAGGTTCTTTGGGGTAGAGAACAGATGTGGAAGGTGTTCAGGGAGTCCGGCGAACCATGTCCACATGTTTTGGTCATGCCCGGCACTGGAGGGGTTCTGGAGAGGAGTGGTGGGAGAATTATCTCGGGTGGTGAAAGTCCGGGTCAAGCCAAGCTGGGGGCTAGCAATATTCGGAGTAGTGGATGAGCCGGGAGTGCAGGAGGCGAAAGAGGCCGGAATTCTGGCCTTTGCGTCCCTAGTAGCCCGGCGAAGGATCTTGCTGTTGTGGAAGGAGGCGAAGCCCCCGAGCCTGGAGGCCTGGATAAACAACATGGCAGGGTTCATAAAGCTGGCGAGGATTAAGTTTGCCTTGAGAGGGTCTGCGCAGGGGTTCTACAGGCAGTGGCAACCGTTCCTAGACTACCTCGCGGAGCGTTAGAGGAAGGTCGGTCAGCAGCAGCAACCCGGAGGGTGGGGGGCCGTCCTGGGAGGGGGGGTGGGGAGAGCGGGGGGGGGGGGGGGGGGGGGGGGGGTGAGAGATTGTTTGAGGGATGGATGAGCAGGAGATAACATGGAGGGTGGGGGAACTGGCACGTGCGGGCGAGAGCCAGTGTATAAAGCTATGTAAATATACCATTTTGCCATGTATATATCTTGCTCAGTGCAATTTTGTGTTATTTTGTTACCGGGGTGGGGGGGGGGGTATTGCAAGGGGAAAAAATTGTGTTGTTCAAAAACTTTAATAAATATATATATTTTTTAAAAGTTATAGTTTGTTTTAACATAAAAGGTATCTATTAATCAGAGTCATCACTCCTGGGGTGAAGTATCCTTTCCTCACAGGTTTACAATTTTTAAAAGTTGTTTTGGGTTCTAGTACGGTATCCTAACAAACGTTGGGGTCTGGTCCGATATCCTAACAAAACTATGCAAGCAAACATACAAAATATTATGATACCTTTTTGGGAACAGACGAGGCTGCTTCCGTTTGCGAACATGGCTTTCAGCTGCTCATACATCTTCATGAAGCCAGAGTTTCTGCAAAGCTCATTTCGTGCACGTGTCATCCCTGCAAAATAGTATTAAATAACAGTTTCCTTTTTACAATTTCCTCTTTATTTCAAATGTGCTATTATGAAAAAGATTGCTCTCTATTTATAAAATGTGCCAAATCTAGAAACTCAATTCAAGAGAACCAATGTAAAAATACAAAATCAGAACAAATTAAATAGTTGGAACATTATAGTACTGTGGGTTTCAGAAATGAGTAAAGTTCACAACTTATCTTCTAGGAATAGAACAGCATAGGATTGGCTCACCAACTTACTAGTTTTTAACAGTGTATTTAACCCAATCATGAACCCAACCAAATGTATTTAATGTATGTACCACACAAAAGTTCAGAATAGTTATTTGGTAGTACTGAAAGCGAGGAGCTTGTTCTTGTGCATGACTTCAATTTTGGTGTGCATTTGTCCACATCAAATGGAAAGAGGTTATTTGCTGAATTCAAACTCCT
>NC_092708.1:351348755-351379288 GCF_047496885.1 Scyliorhinus torazame
TGGGATCCCCTCAGGCCTGGAGGTTGCTGTCAGCAGCAAAGCAAGGGCACTCACTGCTGAGCTTGAAGTAAGCCTCATCGGGCTATCTAGCAATCTCGCTGAAGAGACTTTTGCCTCCATTGCCGTGCAGTGATGCAGCCACTGATTGCAACATTCTAAGCTGGAGATTTCCAGGGTGTAGCTGGAGTGATGTCATCAGGCTGCTTGGGGAGCATGATGAGAAACACATTAAAGGAAAACAAAGAGCAGTAAAATAAAATCACTTTTATATGTTCCACGCTTTAAAAAAAAGTTTGGACATACACATGGGATGAAGGTAGAAACTAAAATGCATTAAAAAAATTGAAAATAATTTTTTTAAATCTGGTTTAAAAAATCTATATATTTGACAGCACTGCATGATCATAGAAAATCTACAGTGCAGAAGGAGGCCATTTGACCCATCAATTCTGCACCAACCTTCTGAAAGAACACTCTATTTGGGGCGACTCACCCATCCTGTACCAGTGGCCCCACCTAACTTGCACATCTTTGGACACTAAGGGCGATTTAGCATGACCAATCCACCTAACCTGCACATCTTTGGACTATGGGAGGAATCTGGTACACCCGGAGGAAACCCGCGCACACACGGGTAGAACACACAGTCATCCAAGGCCGGAATCAAACCTAGGTCGATGGTGCTGTGAGGCATCAGTGCTAACCACTGTGACATCGTGCCAAACTCTCCGCTAAATAGATCTTTCCCATCCACTCATCGAGGCTTCTCATAATTGTATACATCTCCATTAAATCTCCTTTCAACCTTCTCTGTTGCAAAGAAAATAAACACAGCCTAACCAAAAATTCAATCAAGTTGGGCAGACATAACATTCTCTCCCTCTCCCTCTCCTCCCCCCCCCCTCTCCCTCTCCTCCCCCCCTCCCTCTCCTCCCCCCTCTCCCTCTCCCTCTCTTCCCCCCCCCCTCCCTCTCCCTCTCCTCCCCCCCCTCTCCCTCTCCTCCCCCCCCTCCTCTCCCTCTCCTCCCCCCCTCCCTCCCCTCCCTCACCCTCCCTCTCCCTCTCCTCCCCCCCTCCCTCTCCCTCTCCTCCCTCCCTCCTCCCTCCCCCCCTCCCTCCCCCCCCTCCCTCTCCCCCCCTCTCCCTCCTCCCTCTCCTCCCCCCCTCTCCTCCCCCCTCTCCCCCCCCTCCCTCCCTCCCTCTCCTCCCCCCCTCCCTCTCCTCCCCCCTCCCTCTCCCTCCCTCTCCTCCCCCCCTCCCTCTCCCTCCCTCTCCTCCCCCCCCTCCCTCTCCCTCCCTCTCCTCCCCCCCTCCCTCTCCCCTCCCTCTCCTCCCCCCCTCCCTCTCCCTCCCTCTCCTCCCCCCCCTCCCTCTCCCTCCCTCTCCTCCCCCCTCCCCTCCCCCCTCCCTCTCCCTCCCTCTCCTCCCCCCCTCCCTCTCCCTCCCTCTCCCTCCCCCCTCCCTCTCCCTCCCCCCTCCCTCTCCCTCCCCCCCCCTCTCCCTCCCCCCCCCTCCCTCTCCCCCTCCCTCCCTCTCCCCCTCCTTCTCCCTCCCTCTCCTCCCTCTCCTCCCCCCTCCCTCTCCCTCCCTCTCCTCCCCCCCCCTCTCCCTCCCTCTCCTCCCCCCCTCCCTCTCCCTCCCTCTCCTCCCCCCCTCCCTCTCCTCCCCCTCCCTCTCCCTCCCTCTCCTCCCCCCTCCCTCTCCCTCCCTCTCCTCCCCCCTCCCTCTCCTCCCCCCCCCTCTCCCTCCCTCTCCTCCCCCCCTCCCTCTCCCTCCCTCTCCTCCCCCCCTCCCTCTCCTCCCCCCTCCCTCTCCCTCCCTCTCCTCCCCCCCTCCCTCTCCCTCCCTCTCCTCCCCCCCTCCCTCTCCTCCCCCCCCTCTCCCTCCCCCTCCCTCCCTCCCCCCCTCCCTCCACAAGTCCATGCTAATTATCAACCTGCATATAAAATGCCATGGACATCAATTAAGTAAGCTATCCATCCAGACAATTACTTTGTATCAGTATATTTTTGTTCATTTCACTATGATATTACCTTTAGATCCATCCATAATGCCTTCCAGGTAGTTATACAAGGATCGCATTCCCATTTGTACCAGAAGTTCATATCCATGATAAAGGCTAATACAAAGAGCATAATCTCCTTCCACCATACCTCGTTGAGCTCCCTGAAAAGATAATCGCGTATTGTTTCAGAAGAACGACAAGTTGATAGCACTTATTACCACTTTCCTCAAACTCTCCAGTGATTTTCACTATGAATATCTGCAAAAGATATGATCAATGCTTTTATTGCATGGAATAAGGACAGATTTGCTCTTTCAAATTTCTTCACGTTCTGTCTCAGTGAACTTCATTTCTTTCCGGATTTCTCTTTAAATAAACCATAGCTCTAAGAGAAGCTTTACAAGCTCTACACAAGTTTTTTTTAAAAACTCTGATAATTTGATTTTGTTGGAAATTGAATGACAAACCTGAAAATCATAATTTTAAAAAGTATTTTTACTACACACATGCAGCTAAAATATCAATCTGAATATGATTTGATTTAATTTACTCCATTGACTCAATGCTCCACCTGCACAATGTGGGATGACCATGCCTGCAAAAGGTGTGCCCAAATGCAGCTTCTAGCTAACTGGATTTTGTAGTTGGAGCTGCGGATGGACTCGCTGTGGAGCATCCACGATGCTGAGGAATTCATGGAGAGCACATTTAGCGATGTGGTCACACCGCAGGTCAGGATTGCACAGACAGAAAAGAAATGGGTGACCATTGGGAACAGTAAAATACTCAGGAAGGTAGTGCAGGCAGGAGTCTCCTGTGGTCATCCCGCTCTGAAACAGATATACTGCTTTGGATACTGTCGGGGGGGGTTTACATTGGTACCCTAGGTAAACTAAGGGATGAGGACCTGCAAGCCGAGTCCAGGAAGTTAGGAGATAAACTAAAATGCAAGACCTCAAGTGCAATAATCTCAGGATTACTCCCGGTTCCACGTGCTGTAGAGAGCAAGAATAAGAGGATGGATCAGATGAATGCGTGGCTGGAGAGATGGTGTAACTGGGAGCGATTCAGATTCTTGAGGCACTGGGACAGGTTCTGGGGAAGGTGAGGTCTATACATAAGAACATAGGAATTAGAAGTAGATGTAGGCAATTCACCCTTCAAGCCTGCTCCGTCATTCAATCAGATCCTGGCTGATCTCTTCCTGACCTCAAATCTACCTCCCTGCCTGTTCCCCACATCCCTTTAACCCCTTTTAAAATCGGAAATATATCTATCTCCTTCTTGAAACCATTTAATAATTCAGACTCCACCACATTATGGGGCAGTGAGTTCCACAAATTCACCACCCTCTTCGAGAAATAGTTCCTCCTCATCTCAATTTTAAATCCACTGCCTCTCAACCTATATCTGTGACCTCTTAATCTAAATTGCCCCACAAGGAGGAACATTTGATCTACATTTACTTTATCAATCCCTTTTAGTATTTTATATACCTCAATCAGATCCCCTCTCATTCTTCTAAACTCCAGCAAATATAAGCCCAATCTGTTCAATCTCTCCTCATACGTCAACCCTTTCATCCCAGAATCATTCTGGTGAACCTCGTCGGAACTGCTTCCATTGCCACAACATCCTTCCACAAACAAAGAGACCAAAACTGGACATACCTAGTCTTAAACTCCATCCCTCCCATAACCTCCCTAGTCTTAAACTCCATCCCTCTAGCAATGAAGGACAAAATTCCATTTGCCTTCTTAATCACTTGTTGCACCTGTAAACCAACTTTTTGCGACTCATGCACTAGCACACCCAGGTCTTTCTGCACAGCAGCAGGTTTTAATACTTAATCATTTAAATAATAATCCCTTTTGCTGTTATTCCTACCAAAATGGATAACCTCACATTTGTCAACATTGTATTCCATATGTGGTCTCACCAACATCCTATACAATTGCAACAAAATCTCTCTACTTTTATACTTCAGTCCTTTTGCAATACACACTAAAATTCCATTTGCCTTTTTTATTGCATGCTGTACATGAATACCAACTTTCTGCGATTCATGAACAAATACATCCTGATCCCTCTGCCCAGATGCATATTGAATCTGCTTGCCACTTAGATAACAAATTGTATTGCCTTTCAATTTTTTCAGCCAAAATGGATAACCTCACACTTATCCAAATTAAACTCCATCTTCCAAATTTTAACCCATTCTCCTAGCCTATCTAAATCCGCCTGTAAACACTTTATATCTTCACTGCGTGATTTCCCACCTATTTATGTATCATCCGCAAATTTTGATATATTACACACTGTCCCTGCTTCCAGATCATTTATACAGATTTTAAACAGTTGAGGTCCAAGGACTGACCCCTGCAACACCCCGCTAGTTACAGTTCACCAGCCAGAGAAGGACCCATTTATCCCGACACTCTGCTTTCTGTCAGTCAGTCAATCTTCAATCCAATCTCGTACTCTACCCTCAATCCCCTGCGACCTCACCTTCTGGATTATGCGGAACCTTGTCAAACGCCTTCTGTAAGTCTGGAAATGCTACATCCACAAGTTCCCTATTATCCACTTTGTTGGCTACATCCTCAAAGAACTCAAGAAAGTTTGTCAAGCAGGACTTAAGAACATAAGAACTAGGAGCAGGAGTAGGCCATCTGGCCCCTCGAGCCTGCTCCGCCAGTCAATGAGATCATGGCTGCTTTTTTTGTGGACTCAGCTCCATTTTCCGGCCCGAACACCATAACCTTTAATCCCTTTATTCTTCAAAAGACTATCTATCTTTATCTTGAAAACATTTAATGAATGAGCCTCTACTGCTTCACTGGGCAAGGAATTCCATAGATTCACAATCCTTTGGGTGAAGAAGTTCCTCCTAAACTCAGTCCTAAATCTACTTCCCCTTATTTTGAGGCTATGCCCCTTAGTTCTGCTGTCACCCGCCAGTGGAAACAACCTGCCCGCATCTATCCTATCTATTCCATTCATAATTTTATATGTTTCTATAAGATACCCCCTCATCATTTTAAATTCCAACGAGTACAGTCCCAGTCTACTCAACCTCTCCTCGTAATCCAACCCCTTCACCTCTGGGATTAACCTAGTGAATCTCCTCTGCACACCCTCTAGTGCCAGTACGTCCTTTCTCAAGTAAGGAGATCAAATCTGAACACAATACTCCAGGTGTGGCCTCACTAACACCTTATACAATTGCAGCATAACCTCCCTAGTCTTAAACTCCATCCCTCTAGCAATGAAGGACAAAATTCCATTTGCCTTCTTAATCACTTGTTGCACCTGTAAACCAACTTTTTGCGACTCATGCACTAGCACACCCAGGTCTTTCTGCACAGCAGCAGGTTTTAATACTTAATCATTTAAATAATAATCCCTTTTGCTGTTATTCCTACCAAAATGGATAACCTCACATTTGTCAACATTGTATTCCATCTGCCTGACCCTAGCCCATTCACTTAGCCTATCCAAATCCCTCTGCAGACTTCCAGTATCCTCTGCACGTTTTGCTTTACCCTCATCTTAGTGTCATCTGCAAACTTGGACACATGAAAATGAAATGAAATGAAAATCGCTTATGGTCACAAGTAGGCTTCAAATGAAGTTACTGTGAAAAGCCCCTAGTCGCCACATTCCGGCGCCTGTTCGGGGAGGCTGTTACGGGAATCGAACCGTGCTGCTGGCCTGCCTTGGTCTGCTTTCAAAGCCAGCGATTTAGCCCTGTGCTAAACATTGCCCTTGGTCCCCAACTCCAAATCATCTATGTAAATTGTGAACAATTGTGGGCCCAACACTGATCCCTGAGGGGCACCAGTAGCTACTGATTGCCAACCAGAGAAACACCCATTAATCCCCACTCTTTGCTTTCTATTAATTAACCAATCCTCTATCCATGCTACTACTTTCCCCTTAATGCCATGCAGCTTTATCTTATGCAGCAACCTTTTGTGTGGCACCTTGTCAAAGGCTTTCTGGAAATCCAGATACACCACATCCATTGGCTCCCTGTTATCTACCGCATTGGTAATGTCCTCAAAAAATTCCACTAAATTAGTTAGGCACGACCTGCCCTTTATGAACCCATGCTGCATCTGCCCAATGGGACAATTTCCATCCAGGTGCCTCGCTATTTCTTCCTTGATGATAGATTCCAGCATCTTCCCTACTACTGAAGTTAAGCTCACTGGCCTGTAACACCCGCTTTCTGCCTACCTCCTTTTTTAAACTTATCCTTCATAAAACCATGCTGACAATGGTGCATTAGGCTTTGTCTTTCCGAACATTTAGTTATCTCCTCCTTAACGATTGATTCCAGTAACGTTCCCACCACAGAGGTCAAGCTAACGGGTCTATAGCTTCCTACTTTTTGCACCTCTCCCTTTTTGAATAGGGGCATCACATTATCCACTGGGATTCTTCCAGAATCCAGGGAATTTTGAAATATCATAATCAATGCATCCACAGTCTCTACTGCCACCTCCCTTAATACCCTAGGGTGCATGCCATCAGGTCCTGAAGATTTATCTGCCTCTAATCCCATTAGTTTATTCAATACTTCTCCCTAGTGAAGGCACTGCATTAACTGCAGTTTTTGGAATTTTTTTTATTATCCTCTACTGTGAAGACGGAGGCAAAATATTGGTTCATTGCCTCTGCAATGTGTTCCCCATTATTACCTCACCAGTATCGTCCTCTAAAGGCCCAATATTTACTTCAGCTTATCTTGCTCTTTATGTTCTTATAGAAACTTTTGGTATCAGTGTTTATGTTTTCTGCTAGTTTCCTTTCATAGCTCATCTTAGCTCTTTTGATTTTATTTTTAGTAACCTTTTGCTGAACCTCAAAGTTCTCCTAATCCTCCAGTTTACCATTAGCTTTTGCAGCATGGTATGCCCTAGCTTTTGCCTTTATATCCTCTTAGACTTTCTTGTTTAGCCATGGAACATTTTTCTCCCTTTTACAATTTCTCTTCCTCTCAGGAATATAATTGAGAGGTGTTTAATATCTCCCTGAACATCCGCCATTGTTCCTCAACTGCCCTACCCTCAATTATCTGTCCCCTATCTACTTGGGCCAACTCTTTCCTCAGGCCTGTATAATTAACTCTGCCCTATCTAAAATTCTAGTACAGTACTCTGTCTTCTCTCGTTCAATCAAAATTTGAAATTTTAGCATGCTGTGATCATTCCTTCCAAGAGGATCCTTAACGACCAAACTATTTATACTAACCAGACAGGTTGCACCCAAGCAAAGCTGGGACCAATGTCCTTGCTTTCACTAGTTGTGTTCTGGACTATTTAAACTATTGTGGCAGTGGGATGGGATCCCAGGAGTAGGATCAGAGAGGTCAAATTCAAGTCAGGAAAACAGAGATAGAACACTAATGGTTAAAGAATCAATTCCAGTTGTGACAAGGGATGATATACTAAACAGGCTTTATGGGTTGAGTTTAGAAATAACAAAGGGGCAGTCACACTACTAGGAGTATACTAGTTGTTTCAAGTGATGTTCCACAGGGCTCGATGTTGGGACCCTTACTGTTTGTGTTATATATTAACGATTTGGACGTGAACGTAGGGGACATGATTGGGAAATTTGCAGATGACACAAAGATTGGCCGAATGGTGGACAGTGTAGAGGATAGCTACAATCTCCAGAATGATATAGATGGATTGATAAAGTGGCAGATGAATTTAACATAAAGGTGTGACGTCATGCATTTAGGGGGTTCAAACAGTTATAGGGAGTACACAATAAATGGGAATATACTAAAGAGGTGCAGATGAAGTCAGAGATCTTGGTGTACAAGCACATAAGTTCCTAAAGGCAGCAGTTAAAGTAGACAAGCTTGTAAATAAAGCATATGGAATTCTCTCCTTCTTGGCAGAGATATAGCATATCAAAGAAAGGATATAATGTTGGAATTGTATAAAACACTGGTGAGGCCACAACGGGAGTATTGTGTGCAATTCTGGTCACCACGTTACAGGAAGGACTCTGGAAGGAGTGCAGAAGCTGGAAGGAGTGCAGAAGAGGTTTACCAGAATATTGCCAGGGTTAGAAAAGTGTAGCTACGAGGAGAGATTGGATAGATTGGGGATATTTTCCTTGGAACAAAGAAGGCTGAGAGGTGACTTAATTGAGGTGTACAAAATTCTGAGGGGAAGAGATAGAAAGGACAAGATAAAATGGTTTTCCTTGGTGGAGAATTCTAGAACCAGGGAACATAGATTCAAGATAAGTGGCAGAAGGTATAGAGGGGATGTGAGGAAGAACTTTCAGAGGGTACTGGAAGTCTGGAATTCGTTGCACGAGTTAGTGGCGGAGACAGATTTCCTCATTTCTTTTAGAAAGTACCTGGATCTGCACCTTACGTGCTGTAAGCTACAGGGCTATGGACTGGGTGCAGGAAAGTGGGATTAGAAAGGGCATCTGGGTGTCATCAGGCTGGCATGGACAAGGTAGGCTGAATATCCTTCTTCTGTGCTGTAACGGTTTTATGATGTGATTTGTTTGAATTGTTCTTCGCATGGCAGAAAAACATCCAGCAGCTCCTATTTAATGAGGTCTATCCTCAACAAATTCCACAATTCTGGTGCAATCGTAAGGGTATTTTGTTTGGAACCACGTATTTTATCCACGGTACGCACACGCGCATGCACATCAATCTACGTTCCTGAGCACCGAATAAAGTACTAACAGCCATGAGGTAGATTCAACGGAAACCGTTCTTAGGTTCAGCGTGGTGTTTCTATGAGGTTTTCAAACAACCGCTTGGAAGCTAGAATTTGTGATCTGGTAGAGTTCCACTTTGCAGCTGGCATTGGAACTATGGTCGTGACTGCCTAGCAGCTGTTGTATTTTTCAGAACTCTGAGAAACTAATCTGCTGCTAACATACCATATATACCTTTTGTTCTCCTTCTAACTAAACCACTGCTTTTCAGAGTGCAGATCGCAACTGCAGGCGGGTCGTAGGCGGGTCAGAATGGTCATGGAGCAATCGTTCCGTTAGTCCCACAGTGGTCCCAATCGCGTCAGAAGTGCCCAACGGTCACTACTGGCTTTTACATTGAGAATGGCAGTCGCTGTCACCTTTTAAATGAAAATAAATGAGGCTGTGTGCAATCTTCCATCCAGAAGCAGGTCACACGCCCTGCACATACACTTGACGTAAGCACTCTGTACGTGCGTGCTTCTCGCGCCAAATCGCAGAGCAGAGTTGTTTCCATTTTCCATCTGCTGGCAAGCAAGAGTAGTGAAGATGAATGGTTTTCTTAAAAGTAAGAGATGGCCAGAAACTCATATAGGCAGTTTACCTGGACAGGGTCTCACAACAGAATTTGCTGGAGAGAGCTGCTCAGGAGAGTCCAGGGCAGGACAGAGCAGTGCGAGTGTTAGCTCTGTACAGAGTTCTGGGGCCTCTGATTAACAACCTACAAAGAAGAAACTTAACTTGGGAACTTGGGAACAACAACTCAGGAACAAAGCAGTATAAACATGATTTCTTCCAATATGGTTTTGCCAATTGTGACAATGCACATAAGGATGCAAAGCCCATGTGTGTCATATGCATGGAAGCACTGGCAAATGAGAGAAGTTTGAAATTTTAAAAGAGAGGTGGTGGGTGAAAAATTCCTGTTGAGGTTGAGACCCCAGAGGCAGTTATTAATTTAGAGCTGACTCCAAATGAAAAGACTACGCTGCTATAGCTGACCTGTGATACCACATTAACATCACGTCAAAAGTCCATTTGGCTGTCAGCATTCTGGTGCAGCATCTCCCAGGAGCATCCAGTGTGGAGTAAAAATCGTATTTTGTTGCTATTGCCCTTCACAATGATCTACATGTACGTGGTTGGATTTTCCGTTTTCATAAAGATGAAGACGGCACGAAGGAACTGGCTGAAGTCTGCACCTGATATGCGCGTTGCCCATGTCTCCTTTCAACCTGATTCAAGTGAGATCATGAGGACCAAGCAGGCTCCCCATTCGTATTTAAGGTA
The DNA here is from genome assembly GCF_047496885.1 of Scyliorhinus torazame. Classification (NCBI taxonomy): domain Eukaryota; kingdom Metazoa; phylum Chordata; class Chondrichthyes; order Carcharhiniformes; family Scyliorhinidae; genus Scyliorhinus; species Scyliorhinus torazame. The sequence goes on from NC_092708.1 coordinate 351,358,795, forward strand.
AGCGAACGTGGGTAAGCGAACGTGGTGTGTGCCGCAAAGGTCGGCCGGCTGGCAAAAGTGGGCCCCAGGAAAATATTTTTTAAAACATTAATCTAAACAAGTCGCCTTGGACCAGACTTTTGGTATACAAGTGTGAATTGTATTCTTATATCTCCACTTTGAACTTACCTCCTCTACAGTTTTTTAACACCCTAAATTCAATACTCTATTGTTCCCCACGTCATTTAAGTAAACCAATTGTTTTCTTGCTGCTAAGCTAATTTGCACATCAAAACCTCCAGACAGCTGCACTCTTATCAATTCCCCTTTTATCCAATTCTTTATTTTATTCAAAACTTCTTTAGTCTTTATTTTATTCAATTCTTAAACGCTCACTTAATTCAAAGGTCTTGACACTAGTCCTTCTCCTCAAACATTGAAGGTTGGACTGCGGCATCTCAGACCTTGGGCGAACCCGCTGATGCCACCGAATGATCTGATATGATGGCGGATCATCTTTTCCATGGACGTTGGAAAATCTTTTTGTACCACGCCGGGGAAGCATGGTGGCACAGTGGTTAGCACTGCTGCCTCACAACGCCAGGGACCGGGATTCAATTCCAGCCTCGGGTGACTGTCTGTGTGGAGTTTGCACTTTCTCCCTGTGTCTGCGTGGGTTTCCTAGGGGTGCTCCGGTTTTCTCCCACAGTCCAAAGATGTGCAGGTTAGGTGGATTGGCCCTGCTAAATTGGCCCTAGGTGGAGTTATGGGAATGATCTGGGGTTTGTGCCTAGGTGTGGTCCTCTTTCAGATCGACAGAATGGCCTCCTTCTGCATTGTAGGGATTCTATGATTCTACTGGCACAACAGAAATTCAGATGTTGGAGATTTAAACTGCAGGACTTTTTTTTAAAGCCTGCAAGACCATTTCCAAATCTAACAGGGCTGGCTGCCCTTAAATATGGTGTCGGTTCCTGCAGTTTCGGCTGATACAGGCTTCCTGATGTCAGAGCTGCTCCCACCACATGATCCAGCGGCAAGCCCATGTCACCGCATAATTAGGTTCAGCCAATCACCACAGACCCCCACCAGATCCTCAACGACTTCCAGGGCTGCCAGGGGGTGCTGCGACAGTAGGACCAAGTCCAACTCATCTACCTTTGCTCAAGAATTAAAACACTTGTGGCAGGTGCTGTCAGACCCGTTGAGATTGTCCAGTATTTTCTGTTTTTGTTTCAGATTCCAGCATCCACAGTAATTTGCTTTTATCTTTGTGTTCAGGATAGAGAACATGGTACTGTTACTAAAGGCACTTACAGATTAATAAATACACTAAGTAGATAATATTGAGCTTGGACAGTTATTCCATTGGAATCAGGATGCTTTCAAAATACAAGCTTTTCAACATGGCAGTGGATAGTGCTATAAAGAATGAGATTGCTACAATATAAACGGCAATTGCCCAGATTTCACAATGGGGCACTCATGGTGCAAATCACTGTCAAGCAACCTCTCTGGCATAAAAATTATCTTTTTAAAATTAGTTCTTGAAATGTGGACTTTGCTATTGCTCAGCCAAGTTGCCCTAGAAGACTGTGGTGAGCAGTCTTCTTGAACCACTGCAGTCCCTGTGCTGTATGTACGCCCACAATGCTGTATAAATACAAAATGGTAACCAAAGGATTTAGTTATACTTGTTGAATGCTGTAACCCACTAAACACGTCAAGGTGATAGAAAGTGGCTATTTACCATAATGGTTGTTGGAGGATTTTTCCTAAATTGTTCCCGCGAAAGAACAATTTGATATTTGGTCAAATTTGCTACATCTTTACGAAGTAGGGCTCCAGCATTGAGCAGGCGTCTTGTAAATGTTTCCAAGACCTGAAATTAAAGCAGAGAACATCATTTTAGTTAAAACCATATTTAAAATTGGTACCAATTATTAAATTAGGCAAAGCATTGTATATTGCCAATTATCAATACAAATACTTCTGAATGATTTGGTGGTCATTCCAGTCAGATAGTGACGTCCACACTGCCACTGTAGAAAATACAATGCTGAACAATTTTTTGAATTGCAACAACCAGTCATTGGAGAACTTGAAACCTACCTTTTCAATTGACGCAGCAATCAACTTTGCCTTCTCCTACAACATATAACTACCGACATGTGTCTGTCAAAACCAATGCCTTTAAAATGAAAGTTGGCCACAGGCATATAAGTATGCAAGCTCGGGTCACACATTGGGTGATCGCCACTGTTTGGAGTGTGGTGAGAGGGTGAGAATGACTACCGGCTTTTTAAAAAAAAACAGAACTTAAAGCCAGTCAATTTTGTATTGTTGAGAAAATAGCAAATTTATTTCCATTTTCTAGCAGAGTAGGTTATTCATACTGAAAGTAGGGGATTGTGTCCAGTACTCCAGCTGTGTTTCCCTTTTAGAAATAGTGGTAATATTTAATCTTGATCACTGTTTTTAATAGCCAGTTGTGACCTGGCCAGACCACTAAGTGTGGTCATTGTGACTTTACACGAGTGCATTCACCATCCTTTAAATTAGGTGCGAATTGGGCATCTTTTTGTTACAATCAATGTGCTACTGAAAAGCAGTTACGGTAATGCAGAATGCATACAGTGCTCTGATAAAGATTTATACTAAAATAAAAGCAAAATACTGCGTATGCTGGAAATCTGAAATAAAAACGGTGCTTCAAAAGCCTAGCAGGTCGGGCAGCATCTGTGGAGAGAAACATAGTTAATTTTTTGGATCAAAATGACCCTTCTACAGAATATTAAAACTATCCTGAATTGGCTTTTTAATTGTCTCTCTTGTTAAACTCAATTGAGCATGTATGTTTTATTTCTATTGCAAAATGTAGAAGCGCGGGGGAAAGAATTGAAACCAATTAGCACAATGGACGCCAATGACAGACATTAGCAACACACACAGAAACTAAATGCAAATATCTTAAATCAAGTTTTGGCAAGAAATCAAAACCTAGCAACTGAACAGCAATATGTTTTAAATTATAGCATTAAAAATAGCTTTACAATTTAAATGTTTATTGTCTTAGTCCAGTGCTATTGGAACTTGACAAGTCTGATGCAACATTTTGCGCTCTATTAAATGGCAATAAACTTTCTGTGCCATAATCTAGCTTAACCACCATCATAAAATTTGTGGCTTGCGGAGCTGCCAATATACATTCATTTGCTGGACAATGATGCAATATTTATGGATATTCCAGCTTCAAGATGCTTTGTTATCAGCATTTCTCGTCACATGTTTCAAATATTTCAGTGTCTTTTGATTTCCCATTGGGTTCTTTTGTTCCACATGATCATAAAGGGGTTTGGGAATCCTGACACAGTGTCATATTAGTGCGATTAGGATATAAATATTAAGGGGCGCTGGTTAGCACTGCTGTCTTACGTTGCTGAGGACCCAGGTTCGATCCCGGCCCCGGGTCACTGTCCCTGTGGTGTTTGCACATTCTCCCTGTGTCTGCGTGGGTCTCACCCCCACAACCCAAAGATGCGCAGGCTATGTGGATTGGTCAAACTAAATTGCCCCTTAATTGGAAAAAGAATTGGGTCCTCAAAATGTTTTTTTTTTAAAAAAAGGATACAAACACGAAAAGGAGAAACTGCCACAATTCTTTAATAGGAGTACGGCAAACAGAATTGCTTGCATTTGAAACCACAAAATCAATGGCAGTGAAATACAGTCAAAGAATCACAGTCAAATAAATAATATTTTAGGGCTGCAGGTATTTCGAAATTGCAGCAAATGACCAGATAGTGTTCAATGTGCTGCTGAAAAGAGAAATCACAAGGGATCTGATTTTTGTATCAACGGCCTTTTTCCAAAAGCTGGATACGATCATTTCAGATATTGTGTGGGCGGGCAAGGTGCCACGGGTAAAGAGGACCCTGTTACAGAGACAGAAGGGGGGCTGACGTTGTCAAACTTGCTGCATTATTATTGGGTGACGAACGTAGAGAGGGTGATGGGAAGGAGAGGGGGCAGAATGGGTGAGGTGGAGGAAGAATCTTGTAGGGGGTCCAGCTTGAGAGCTGTGATGATGGCGAAGCAGCCACTAATGCCAAGGGAATATACGGAGAGTCCAGTGGTGCAATCCACAGTGAAGGTCTGTAACCAGTTGAGGAGGCACTTTAGGGTAATAGGGATGTCGGTGTTAACACTGCCGTGCGAAAACCATGGAATCGAGCCAGGGCACTAATGAGGATCGTGGGGGAGGAAGTCGGCCCGGACCTGAAAATGGGAAAGAATTTGTATATTGTGGTGGGGAGTTTGTTCCTCAGACTGTTTATGTTTTGCAACCATTTCAGCAAGTTTGGAATAAAATACATTTTTATTTTAAAAAAGGGCCCTGCTACAGAGGCAGAAAGGGGAGTTGGCGTGACCAAATGTGTTGCGCTACTACTAGGCAGCGAATGTGGAGAAAGTGAGGCGGCGGTGGGAAGAAGAGGAGTTAGAATGAGATAGGATGGAGGAAAAGTCCTGTCAGGATTCCAACCTGAGGGCCATGGTGACTGCGGCACTACCGCTGGTACCGCGGAGGTATACTGAGAGCCCGGTCGTACGGTCCATGATTAGGGTGTGGAACCAGCTGAGACTCTTTAGGATGGAGGGGAGGTCGGTGTTAACACCGTTTGTGTGAGAGCCATGATACAAGCCAGAGGAGACAGGTGGCATGTGTAGGAGGTGGAGTGAGGTGGGGTTGGTGAGGGCAAGAGATTTATATTTGGAGGAGAAGTTTGCATGTTTGGAAAAGCTGCGGGAGAGGGTAGACCTCCCAAAGGAAAGTGAATTTAGGTACATACAAGTGAGGGACTTTGCACGGAAGATGTGGAAAGGATTTCCCCGGCTGTTGAAGTATGCCCTATTGGAACGACTGCTGCTTCCGGACGTGGAAGGGGAGAGTAGGATTGGGGACATGTATGGGTGGATGGGGAGCAAGGGAGAGCGCAAGTGGCGAAGATCAAAGAGAAATGGGAGGAGGAGTTGGGGGGGAAGATAGGTTGGGGAATGTGCAGGGTGAATTCGACCTCCTCGTGTGCGATGATGAGTTTAATGCAGTTTAAGGTGGTACACAGGGTGCACGTGACTCGGGCGAGGATGAGTGGGTTCTTCCATGTGGGTGGCAGACAAAAGTGAGGAGTGCGGGCGAAGAGCATATGTTCTGGGGGTGTGAGAAGTTGGCGACGTACTGGGCTGGGGTGTTCAGGACGCTAGCAAGGATTGTGGGGGTCGAGGCCAGGCCCGGACTCTACGATGGCGATTTTTTGGGTAATTGGAAATGCAAGAGCTGATGGAGTGGAGGAAATCGATGTTGTGGTTTTCACATCTCTGGTCGCTCGGTGAAGAATTTTGCTGGAATGGCGGTCGATAACGCTGCCAGGGGTGGCAGCTTGGCTATGTGACCTGTACAACTTCCTCCAGTTGGAGAAGATCAAGTTTGAATTGAGGGGATCAGCGGAGGGCTTTGAGACATGGTGGGTATTGTTCACGACTATGTCGGAGGAATTATTTGCCGCAGAGGGGGGGGGGGTTTGAAAAGTGGGGGAAATTTTGAGTTGGGGAGAATGCTCCCCAGATTATTCATGTTTTGTATTTTTTGGATATATTTGGAATAAAATACATTTTTTTTGTAAAAGGTGAATGTATTGGGATAGTTTCAGATATTATAGGTGTAAAGGTAATTTGCAAATTCGACAGCAATTACTGGGACACCTTGGGGGAGTTGACGCGTTCACCAGTATGATTTCATTAGTGCTGTAAAGGAACAGAAAATGACTACTGGAGCAATAAAGGGTTGCGTCAAGGCACTGGTTTAAACCAACATCAGCTCTGTGACCTGCTCAAAAATCATACGCGTGCCCGTCAATGGCATATTTAAATGTCTCACATGAATCAAAAAGAGTGCAAATCTCACCATTTGCTTAGTACAGCAGTGTCTCGTCCAAAGTCCAAATTTCTAGTATTTAAGTCATATGTAATATGAACGCAAAATAGTAATCTCAAAAATTTGAGCAGCAGGTGAAGCTAGCCCTTTCACGCTGCTACTGTGCGGTAGCAACACAAATGGTATTTGCCACTAACAGGACGCTGCCTTCAAGCAAAAAATCTGTTGTGCCTAACACACAGATGAGTAATGTGGTATACGAGTATCAGTGCCAGTGGGATGCTCAGTATGAAGGCTGTATATCCCAAAGACTGGTGGATCGGATCAAACAGCATGTTCCAGCTGCTGTTCATAATGGGCAAGGTACAGATCGTACCCCATCAACTTGTGCTTGCAAGAATCAAAACAATGTCCAACATTAGATGCGATTCTGCGATTGGACAACATTTGCTATATAATCCGCAGCGTCCTAAAAAATTACACCGACAACCAACTTAAGGTGATCAGTCAGGCTCACAGCGTGGCAAATGTGTGTGTTCTGGAAGCTACACAGGGCCCTGTTCTTTGCAGATAGAAAGAACACATACATACATTGCATCTGTTTCAGCTAAACAAAATAAGCGATTGACTCATTCCTCAGGGAAATGCCTGGACTAATCGGAGTAAAGTTGTCGGGTTTAAATTTCAAACAATGCTTGCAGTTAACTGTCAGTCACCATCAACTGATGCATTCCCCATGGCAATGCCTCCTCTACAAAGGGGGTGGTTTAGCTCACTTGGCTAAACAGCTGGTTCCTGATGCAGAGCAAGGCCAGCAGCACGGCTTCAATTCCCACACCGGCTGGGCTTATTCATGAAGGCCTCGACTTCTCATTCTTGCCCCTCGCCTGTGAAGTGTGGTGATCCTCAGGTTAAATCACCAGCAGTCAGCTCTCCCACTATGGTCACCTGAGACAATGGCTACTTTACATTACCTGCCTCTACCAAGTCCACTTGGCAACTAATCAGCACTCTATTTTCATGAAATATAAATTGTTTGTTTTCCCCTAATACTGTTATTCTTGCTAAGTGCCCTGATGAGTGCAAGGCGAAAAGCTTTGGCATGTCTTTTTTTTCAACAATACTAAAGTTAATTTGAAAGGTTTTTTATTCTTAAAAATTTGTTTGTTTGAGTATTCAGCATGCGTGAACGGCGCTAAGGGAACATGTAGCCACAGAACAGTGGGAGGCTGAGATTGGAGTGAGGGAAGGCCAGAGATATCAGCTACCCATGAGTAAAAAAATTTCAAAAGAGGTGTTTGTTTATGGTGTGTGCATGTGCAGGTGGTAAGCTGAAGGTTCGCCTCGGGTGGCAAATCTTGCATATATGAAGTTGTGTCCACTTTCCTCATTTGCTGCTACATTCACAGCTCTTGTCTTGGATATAGCTTAAGTAGTTGATTTATCAGTTTAAAATCAGATTTTTGCCATTCCTGCTGTACTATTTTCAAATTACAGGCAGCACGGTAGCACAGTGGTTAGTACTGTGGCTTCACAGTGCCAGGGTCCCAGGTTCGATTCCATGCTGGGTCACTGCCTGTGCGGAGTCTGCACGTTCTCCCAGTGTCTGCGTGGGTTTCCTCCGGGTGCTCCGGGTTCTTCCCACAGTCCAAAGACGTGCAGTTAGGTGGATTGGCCATGATCAATTGTCCTTAGTGTCCAAAAAGGTTAGATGGGGTTATTGGGTTACGGGGATCAGGTGGAAATGAGGGCTTAAATGGGTCGGTGCAGACTCGGTGTGCCGAATGACCTTCTTCTGCACTGTATGTTTAATGTACTCAAGAAATTCACTTCATAACTACCTGGTTTTCCTTATTGTTCAGAATTAAATTGACTAAAGTTCCTTTGAAATATACACACTGTCAAGTACAATTGCAGCTACATAATCAGTATTCACTTAAGATTGTATAAACTAATACACTCACCAAACGTCTATATACATAAGGATCATCTCACAACTCAAACAGTAGCGAATACAAAATGTTGTTTCCCAGTATGCTTCTCTTGTTTGTGAAAGGATATACCATGAAAATTGAAGATGTAAATAAAGGATCATCAATCTAGTGTAAAAACAACATTGATACATTCATAAATTACTTGGGATGCTTTCAAATGAAAAGGGTTTGGTATGGGAAAGTTGGGTTTCACCCAAGGTAAGTCGGAACAAACATTTGCAAAGACCACAAAGCTGCAATCAAAAACGACACTGCTGGGGTACAGGACAGGCAGATTAAGCAAGTCCCAGGTGGGATTGATCATATAGAGACTAGTCATCACATGGGTGTGGACTTAAATTCCAAAGAGGTGTACACATATACACGAACTGCAGACCATGAAAAACAGACACTGTGTGCGAAAGGAATGCAGGTTTACCCTAAGGATTTATGTATCCATATACAAGAAGCATTGGAAATAATGTCAGAACTGAAAAGTTATTGTAACAGTTGTTATGGACCAGGGTTTAAAAACTTCAAAGTATATTATGAAGTCCACCTGACCTACAACCTTTATGTTGAATTTGGCTAGGATGGGCACAAGAGCCTTCCCTTCAGGTGTGATCAGTCTTCCCAGACACGTTAAAAAAACAAGCTTTATTCTAAGAACTTAGTTAACATTTATATAAAAACACACAGCAAGAATTTTTATCAATTACAAACATAAAGACACCACCCAGCTACAGTAATCTATGTATACCACTTAATGAATTCCCTTAACTGTTCTAATTCAAAAACAAAATCCACCAAACCACCCTATTCAAGGGTGTGGCACAGCACTCTGTATTCTCACTTGAATGAGACTGGCTTTCCCTGAATATATCTTTTAAGTTACTAAAGCAGGTAGTCACAACCTGTTTACTTCTGGAACAGATATTTAAAATGAAAATTGAGAGAGACAGGCCAAAACACTTCTTTCTCATTGTCTGTAGTCCACAACAGTCAAAAACTGAAAGCGAAACTTTAGGGGAGATGTCAGAGGTAGGTTCTTTACACAGAGAGAGGTGGGTGTTTGGAATGCACTGCCAGCAGAGCTGATGGAGTCAGAGTTATTAGGGACATTCAAGCGACTCTTAGACAGGCGCATGGACAGCATTAAATTGAAGTGGTGTAGGTTAGGTTGATCTTAGATTAGGATAAATGGTCAGCACAACAAACTGCTTGCTGCTGCATTCGAAGTCAGTCTCGCTGAGAGATCTACTAATCTCTATCGTGAGAATTTTACCTCTCAACATGCAGTGGATTGCAGCATTCTTCAACTATGGGGATTCCAGCATGGATCTGCATTGATGTCAAACTCTCTATTCACTTTCAAATCCCAGGGGAACCGCCTCCAAATTTGTGTTAAACGAAGCTTAGGGATGCATTCATGTGAGAATGGCAATCACAATGTGAGCCAACATGCCCATAAACAGACAGTCTAAGTCAAAAACAACAGATTTAAATGTCGATTGAAAACATAAAGCAATAAAAGTGTAAAAGCCTTTACTCAGTTGGTTCACATCTTACAGTTACATGGCCCTGTCAGGGCTTTGCACTGCAAAAGGCCAGGGGTTAGCTCTGGAAAAGCTCTGCAATCTTTTTCTGTTTAGCATGCTTCCACAATACAGTCCGCCATGTCATCAATGCAGTCACACATATTTTTTTTTTTTTTATAAATGTTTTATTGAAAATTTTTTCCCAAACAACAATTTTTCCCCTCTTACAAAGCAAACGCAACAATAACAATACAGAAATTTTAAACAATACACAAGTAACAAAACCCCTTTATCTTTGACCTAAACTAACCCCCCCCCCCTCCCCCTGGGTTGCTGCTGCTGGTCATCTGTCTTCCCTCTAACGTTCCCCTAGGTAGTCGAGAAATGGCTGCCACCGCCTGGTGAACCCTTGAGCCGATCCTCTCAGGGCAAACTTTATCTGCTCCAGTTTAATGAACCCCGCCATATCATTTACCCAGGCCTCCAGTCCGGGGGGTTTCGCCTCCTTCCACATGAGTAGGATCCTGCGCCGGGCTACTAGGGACGCAAAGGCCACAACGTCGGCCTCTTTCGCCTCCTGCACTCCCGGCTCTTCCGCAACTCCAAATAGAGCTAACCCCCAGCCTGGTTTGACCCGGGCCTTCACCACCCGCGAAATCACTCCCGTCACTCCCTTCCAATACCCTTCCAGTGCCGGGCATGCCCAAAACATATGTGCGTGGTTTGCCGGGCTCCCGCCACACCTCCCACATTTGTCCTCCACTCCAAAGAACCTGCTCAATCTTGCTCCCGTTGTGTGCTCTATGTAGCACCTTAAATTGAATCAGGCTAAGCCTGGCGCATGAGGAAGAGGAATTTACCCTGCTTAGGGCATCAGCCCACATACCCTCCTCTATCTCCTCCCCTAGTTCTTCTTCCCACTTTCCTTTTAGTTCGCCCACCGACTCCTCCCCCTCTTCCCTCATCTCTCGGTAAATCTCTGACACCTTGCCCTCTCCGACCCACACCCCTGAAAGCACCCTGTCCTGTATCCCCTGTGTCGGGAGCAATGGAAATTCCCTCACCTGTTGTCTAGTAAATGCCCTCACCTGCATATATCTCAAGAAATTTCCCCGGGGCAACTTATACTTTTCCTCCAATGCTCCCAAGCTCGCAAAAGTCCCATCTATAAATAAATCTCCCACCCTCCTAATTCCCAACTGGAACCAGCTCTGAAATCCTCCATCCATTCTTCCTGGGGCGAACCTATGGTTGTTCCTGATTGGGGACCCCACCAGTGCTCCCCGCACCCCTCTCTGTCGCCTCCACTGTCCCCAGATATTTAATGTTGCCGCCACCACCGGGTTCGTGGTAAACTTTTTAGGTGAGATCGGTAGCGGCGCCGTCACCAGCGCCTCTAAACTCGTCCCTTTACAGGACTTTCTCTCCAGTCTTTCCCACGCCGCTCCCTCACCCTCCATCATCCATTTACGTATCATTGCCACATTGGCGGCCCAATAGTAATCGCCCAAGTTCGGTAGTGCCAATCCTCCTCTGTCCCTACTACGCTGAAGGAACCCCCTCCTTACTCTCGGAACTTTCCCTGCCCACACGAAGCTCGTGATGCTCCTGTCTATTTTATTAAAAAAGGTCTTAGTGATTAGGATAGGGAGACATTGAAATACAAATAAGAACCTCGGGAGGACCATCATCTTAATTGCTTGCACCCTGCCCGCCAGCGATAGAGGCTGCATGTCCCACCTCTTGAAGTCCTCCTCCATTTGTTCTACCAACCGTGTCAGATTAAGTCTGTGCAAGGTTCCCCAGCTCCTAGCGATCTGAATCCCCAGGTATCGGAAGTTTCTTTCCACTTTCCTTAGAGGCAAGCCTTCTATCTCTCTACTCTGGTCCCCTGGATGTATCACAAATAATTCACTCTTCCCCATGTTTAGCCTATACCCCGAGAAATCCCCGAACCCCCTCAAAATTCGCATAACCTCTATCATTCCCCCCGCTGGGTCCGACACGTATAACAATAGGTCATCCGCATATAACGAGACTCGGTGTTCTTCTCCCCCTCTAATCACCCCTCTCCATTTCCTGGAGTCTCTCAACGCCATGGCCAGAGGTTCAATTGCCAACGCGAACAACAATGGAGACAGCGGGCATCCCTGTCTTGTTCCCCTGTATAGTCGGAAATACTCCGATCTATGTCGACCTGTAACTACGCTTGCCGTTGGAGCCCCATAAAGAAGTCTAACCCAGCTAATAAACCCGTTCCCAAACCCAAACCTCCTTAACACTTCCCATAAATACTCCCACTCCACCCTATCAAATGCCTTCTCTGCGTCCATTGCCGCCACTATCTCTGCCTCCCCCTCCACTGGGGGCATCATTATCACCCCTAATAGTCGTCGCACGTTAACATTCAGTTGTCTCCCTTTTACGAACCCTGTCTGGTCTTCGTGCACCACCCCCGGGACACAGTCCTCTATCCTCGATGCCAGTACCTTTGCCAACAATTTGGCGTCCACGTTCAACAATGAAATGGGTCTATAGGACCCGCACTGCAACGGATCTTTATCCCTCTTCAAAATTAACGATATCGTCGCCTCCGACATCGTCGGGGGTAGAGTCCCCCCTTTCCTGGCCTCATTGAACGTCCTCACCATCAACGGGGCCAACAAGTCCACATATTTTCTGTAATACTCCACCGGGAACCCGTCTGGTCCTGGGGCCTTCCCTGTTTGCATGCTTCCCAGTCCCTTAATAACCTCGTCCACCCCAATCGGTGCCCCCAGGCCTACCACCCCCCGCTCCTCCACTTTCGGGAACCTCAATTGGTCCAGGAACTGCCGCATCCCCTCCTCTCCCTCTGGGGGTTGAGACCTATACAGTTCCTCATAGAAGGTCTTGAACACCTCATTTATCTTTCCTGCCCTTCGCACCGTGTCTCCCCTTTCGTCTCTAATTCCTCCTATTTCCCTCGCTGCTGCCCTCTTTCGCAATTGATGAGCCAACAGGCGACTCGCCTTTTCCCCATATTCATACCTCCTCCCCTGTGCCTTCCTCCACAGTACCTCCGCCTTTCTGGTGGTCAGAAGGTCAAATTCCGTCTGGAGTCGTCTCCTCTCCCTGTACAATTCCTCCTCCGGGGTCTCTGCAAATTCCCTATCCACCCTTAAAATCTCCCCCAGTAATCTTTCCCTTTCCTTGGCCTCTGTTTTCCTTTTGTGGGCCCCAATGGAGATCAGCTCTCCTCTGACCACCGCTTTTAGTGCTTCCCATACCACTCCCACCGGGACCTCGCCGTCGTCATTGACCTCCAGGTATCTCTCAATACACCCCCGCACTCTTGCACACACTCCCTCATCCGCCATCAGTCCCACATCTAATCGCCAGAGTGTTCTCTGCTCCCTTGCCTCTCCTAATTCCAGGTCCACCCAATGTGGGGCATGATCCGAAACCGCTATGGCTGAGTACTCAGCTTCTTCCACCCTAGAGATCAACGACCTTCCCAAAACAAAAAAATCTATCCGGGAGTACACTTTATGGACATGGGAGAAGAAGGAATACTCCCTAGCCCTAGGTCTAAGAAATCGCCATGGATCCACTCCCCCCATTTGGTCCATAAACCCCTTAAGTACCTTGGCCGCTGCCGGCCTTCTTCCGGTCCTTGAGCTGGATCTATCTAGCCCCGGGTCCAGCACCGTATTAAAGTCCCCTCCTAAAATCAAGTTTCCTACCTCCAGGTCCGGTATACGCCCCAGCATCCGTCTCATAAATCCCGCATCGTCCCAGTTTGGGGCATACACGTTAACCAACACGACCTCCATTCCCTCCAGCCTGCCACTCACCATTACATATCTACCTCCGCTATCTGCTACGATGTTCTTTGCTTCAAATGCGACCTGTTTCCCCACCAAAATGGCCACCCCTCTATTCTTTGCGTCCAGTCCTGAGTGGAACACCTGTCCCACCCATCCTTTCCTTAGCCTAACTTGGTCCGCCACCTTTAGGTGCGTCTCTTGGAGCATAACCACGTCTGCCCTTAGTCCTTTCAAATGCGCGAGCACTCGGGCCCTTTTTATCGGTCCGTTCAGGCCTCTCACGTTCCACGTGATCAGCCTCACTAGGGGGCTACCTGCCCCCCTCCCGTGTCGACTAGCCATTACCTTCTCTAGGCCAGTCCCATATCCCGCCTCCGCGCTCCCGCTCGCTCCCCCAGCGTCGCACACCATCCCCGCCCACCCACTCTTTAGCCATTTCCTTTTGGATTTCCGCAGCAGCAACCCAGTTGTCCCCCCCCCCCTTCTCCCTCCCTCCTCCCCTCCCCGCTAGATCTCTTTCTAGCTTGATTGCTCCCCCCATATTACTTCCGTAAGTCAGCTAACTTCAACTGACCCCGGCTACTCCTGCTCACTCCTCGACCCCCCCCATGTGGGGAACTCCCATCCGCCTTGCGCCTGTCTTCCCGCCTTATTCTTTCTGGTGCGGGAACATCCCTTTACCTGACCCGCCTCTTATGGCGCAGCTCCCTCTCCCCTCCCCCTCCCCTTCCCCATTCTCCAACTATGTCCCGTCTTTCCCCCCTCACCGGCGCCCACATTTCCCCAATGTCTCCCCCCTTCCCTGTTTACTTCTCAATTAACTTCCACCGTAACATTAACAATAACATTTCCTGCAGCATCAGTCCCTCAGTTCCGATCCAATTTCTCTTCTTTGATGAAGGTCCATGCTTCCTCCGCCGTCTCGAAATAATGGTGTCTCTCCTGATACGTGACCCATAGTCTTGCCGGCTGCAGCATCCCGAACTTCACCTTCCTTTTATGCAACACCTCTTTGGCTCGGTTGAAGCTCGCCCTCCTTCTCGCCACCTCCGCACTCCAATCCTGGTATACCCGTACCACTGCATTCTCCCATCTGCTACTCCGCACCTTTTTAGCCCATCTCAGGACCTCTTCTCTATCCTTAAGGCGGTAAAATCGCACGATTATCGCCCTGGGTGGTTCCCCCGCTTTTGGTCTTCTCGCCGGAATCCGATTTGCCCACTCCACCTCCAAGGGGCCCGTAGGGGCCTCAGCACCCATCAGTGAGCTCAGCATCGTACTTGCGTACGCTCCACAGTCCACTCCTTCCACACCCTCAGGGAGACCCAGTATCCGAAGGTTCTTCCTTCGCGCTCCATTTTCTAGGGCTTCGATCCTTTCAGTACACTTTTTATGAAGTGCCTCGTGCGTCTGTGTCTTAACCGCCAGGCCCAGGATCTCGTCCTCAATATCTGTCACCTTCTGCTCCACCACACGGAGCTCTGTCTCCTGGGTCTTTAATGTCTCCTTGAGCCCCTCAATTGCCTGTAGCAACGGGGTCAGCACCTCCCTCTTCAGCAGCTCCACGCACCGTCTCACAATTTCATGCTCAGGCCCCCATGTCGCCTGCGCTTTCTCCGCCGCCATCTTGTACTTCTCTCTGACCCTTTGGTCGACGATTCCTCGCGCTGCAGCCGCCGCCGCCGGTTTTTTCCTCCTTCGTTTGGGGAGGACTCCCTTCTCACACGCCCCACACCGGGTTGCGTCGTCGAAAAATTCCCCGTTGGGGCTCTTAAAAGAGCCCGAAGGTCCGTCGGAGCTGGAGCCGCCGAAGCGTGCGGCTAGCTAGGCATCACCGCAACCGGAAGTCCCTTCAGTGGCCTTGATGAGGTCTTTTCACAGTTGTTCCCTCTGCTGCTAGAATTCACCTTTGATACAGGCCCTCAGGTCAGCTTGCAGCTTTAAGCTTGCCCTTCCCCCGCCTGCATGCTGGAAGAGGCCCTGTTTATCCTGTAGTTGCAGCCAAATCTTTCACTGTTTCTGCGTGTGTCTGGCAACCAAGAGACATACCCTTCCTGGGGGACACTGTCGGGGGAATATTGCCGCCTTCTTCCCACACCGGGAAATGTCAAACAAATGCCGTGGGGGCCCTGTAAAAGAGCCCAAAAGTCCGTTCCAAGCAGGAGCTGCCGAATGTGCGACCTAGCTCTGCATAGCCGCACCCGGACGCAGTCACACATATTAATCCTAAAGTTGTGGCGAGCTTCAGAGGTTTCAGCAAACACTGATCGTTCTGTTAATCAAAAAACCCTGCACAAATCAGGGCTTTATGTCACATTCCCGTATCAGCCTCTCCGAACAGGCACCGGAATGTGGCGACTAGGGGCTTTTCACTGCAACTTCATTTGAAGCCTACTTGTGACAATAAGCAATTTTCATTTCATTTAATTTAATAGATTTTATCTAGCTGCTGGATTACTAAAAATATAAATTTTGGTTGTCTTTTCAAACCACTTTCGACTACTTGAACAATCAAAATAAGCATTACTGAGACATGTGCCACTAGAATTTAATCAGTACAAGAAGCCAAAGTTAAATCATTTTCAGAAGTCGGAATAATTTAGAATTCACTGCGCAGTCTTAACTGACCACCTACTTGCAGCACTTTTAAAAAAGGACATGAAAAGTTAGCAATTTGACAAACTGCAACAGACATTGTAACCTGCATGGCAAGCTGGTCATATTTTTCTGTTCTACAATCCCTTAGGAATTCTTTCATGGGATGTTTCTGATTTGAGTGTACACTCCTATCAGCTAATTTTATTATTGCATTTCTGCAAAAGGAGCAGTTTTCTTTCCCCCACCTTCAAAATGCTTTTTCCAGAATCCACAAGCAGTGAACTGCGAGGGACATTTACACCATTCAGATGTTACAAGTTCAATTTGATGTCTGTGGGGAGGTTACACATTCTCTCCATGTGTGCACGGGTTTCCGCCGGGTGCTCCAGTGTCCTCCCACAGTCCAAAGATGTGCAGGTGAGGTGTATTGGCCATACTAAATTGTCCCTAGGTTGGGTTACGGTGCTAGGGAGGTGAATTGGGTCTAGGTGGGGTGCTCTTTCGGAGGACTCGATGGGCCGAATGGCCTCCTTCTGCTCTGTAGAGATTCTCTGATCATATGACAATCATCTGGGGAATGCAGAGGAAGAAATCCACAGACGTTAATTTGGATTCAGAGCGGAATGTGCATTTGACCACAGCCAATTGGTATGCCTTAAGGGGACTTTGTGTGTCAATGAGACCATTGTAACTTCAAATATACTTTGTCATTCACGTTAATCTTAAAATCTGTGTGTAATTGTTGAGGTGGGGGGGGGGGGGGGGGGGGGGGGGGAGGAGTTAAGGATTATTGTATTCTAATCCAGCTTTTCAATGTTTAATTGTTTTTATTAAAAACTTAATTAGCGGTCTTGTGATTCAGTTCCTCCATGTTTGACAACAGAAATAAAAGTTAGGGTCTTTTGAGCCAGGGTTCCATTCAGGTATCTTCCTGTCCAGTTAGATCAAATGGGATCGCAACATCCACCATAAGGAAAATCTTAGAAGCGATTATTAAAGATGTATGACAGGGCACATGGGAAAATTCAAGCCAATCGGGCAGTCAAAATGGTTTAACCAATTTATTTGAATTCTTGGAAGGAGTCACTTGCGCTGTAGATAATGGGGAACCAGGGGTGTACCATACTTAGATTTCCAGAAGTCATTTGATAAGGTGCCACATAAAAGGTTATGGCGAAAAATAAAACCTGGGTGGAGGGGGCAACATATTGGCATTGATTAACTATTAAGTTAGCTGACAGGAAATAGAACTGATACAAAGGAGTCTTGTTCTAGTTGGCAGGATGTGACAAGTGGTGTGCCACAGGAGTCAGTGCCAGGGCCTCAACTTCTTATAATTTATGTAAATGCCTTGGATGAAGGGACTGAAGGTTCGGTTACTAAATTTGCTGACAAAGGAGGCTACCTACATAGGTAGGTTAAGCATGTGAGCAAAGAAATCTGGCAAATGGAGTATAATGTGGGCAGGTGTGAAATTGTAAAGCAAGGGTCAAGACCATACCCATAATGGGAGCTTGTAGTCAAGACTACAGCAAACTCAGTAATTCAATACTTCTACGGCAGTGGCGTAATGGTATGGTCGTTGGACTAGTAATCCAGAGACCCAGGGTAATGATCTATGGACCCTGGCTCAAATGCCGCCAAGGCAGGTGGTGGAATTTAAACTCAATAAATATATCTCAAATTAAAAGTCCAACGATGACCATGAATCCATTGTTGATCATCGCAAAATCTCATCTGGTTCATTCATGCTCTTTAGGGAAGGCAACCTTACCTGGTCTGGCCTTGTGTGACTCCAGAAACACAGCAATGTGGTTGACTCATAAATGCCCTCTGAAATAGCCTAGCAAGCCACTCAGTTGTATCCAACTGCTACAAAAAAACACCAAAAATGGAATGAAACCGGACGGATCACCCGGTATCGACCCAGGCACCAGAAACGACAACAGCAATCCCAGCCCTGTCGACCCAGCAAAGTTCTCCTTACTAACATCTGGAGTTTGTGCCAAAGTTGGGAGAGCTGTCTCACAAATTAGTCAAGCAACAGCTGACCTCTTCATACTCAAGATAACCATACCTGACAGAAAATGTCCCAGACATCACTATCACCATTCCTGGGTATGTCCTGTCTCACCGGTAAGACAGACCCTGAAGAGGTGGCGGCACAGTGGTATACAGTTGGGAGGGAGTTGCCCAGGAGTCCTCATCGTCGACTCTGGATCCAGGTTTAAATATAGGCAAAGAAAGTATCAGTATCAGTAGAAGTGACCTTCGCACAGTCCTTGTGGAGACAAAGTCCAGTCTTCAAATTGAGGATACCCTCCATCGTGTTGTGTGACACTACCACTGTGCAAAATGGGATAGACTTTGAACAGATCTAGCCACTCAAGATGGGGCATTCATGAGGCGCTGTGAGTCATCAGCAGCAGAATTGTACTCAACTGCAATCTGCAACTTCATGGCCCAGCTTATCTTCCACTCTACCACCAAGCCAGGGGATCAACCCTGGTTCAATGAAGAGTGCAAGGGAGCATTCCAGGAACAACATCAGGCATACCTAAAAATGAGGTGTCAACCTGGTGAAGCTACGACACAGGACTACTTCCGTAGTTATGTTGTGCAAACAACATAACTACAGAAGTAGTCCTGTGTCGTAGCTTCACCAGGTTGTGGAAACAACATAAGCAGCAAGTAATAGACAGAGCTAAGCGATTCCACAACAAACGAATCAGATCTAAACTCTGTAGTCCTGCCAGATCCATCCCTGACTGATGGTGGACAATTAAACAACTCACTGAAGGAGGAGATTCCACAAATATCCCCATCTTCAATGAAGGAAGAGCCCAGCACATCTGTGCAAAGGTCTAGGACTAGGCATTCGCAACAATCTTCAGCCAGAAGTCCCAAGTGTATGATCCATCGCGGTCTCCTCCAGAGGTCCCCAGCATCACAGATGTCAGTCTTCATCCAACAAGATTCACTCCACATGATATCAAGAAACGGCTGAAGGCACTGGATACCGCAAAGACTATGGGTCTTGATGATATATCAGCAATAATACTAAAGATTTGTGCCCCAGTACTTGCCGCACCGCTAGCCAAGCTGTTCCAGTACAGCTACAACACTGGCATCTACCCAGCAAAGTGGAAAATTGCCCAGGTATGTCCTTTATACAAGAAATAGGTCAAATCCAGCACAGCCAATTACCGTCCTATCAGTCTCCTCTCCATCATTAGCAAAGTGATGGAAGGAGTCATCAACGGTGCTATCAAGCAGCACTTACTCAGCAATAACCTGCTCACGGACACTTAGTTTGGGTACTGTCAGGGTCACAGCTCCTGAAATCATTACACCCTTGGTTGAAACATGGACAAAAGATGTGAATGCCAGAGGTGAGGGGAAAGTGACTGCTCTTGACATCAAGGCAGAATTTGACCGAGTATGACATTGAGGAACTCAAACATCAATGACCTGCCTTGCATCATAAGATCAGAAGTGGGGTTGTCACAAGTATCTGCACAATGTTCAGCATCATTTGTGACTCCTCAAGTAATGAAGCAGTCCATGTCCAAATGCAACAAGACATGGACAATATCCAGGCTTAGGCTGATAAGTGACAAGTTACATTCACCATCTGTGGCAAGTCATTTTCATACTCAGGGTCAAGACCAGCTGGTGGGTCACGGGCGGGTGTCCAAAGGGTCGCAGCGTTCCCGACCGCGGAACGAAGTGCCTCACGGCAGCGGCAGCTTTTCAAAATGCCATCCGCAACCGGCTTTCAGAATGCCGGCCGTCTACGCATCCGTGCCTCCTCAGCAGTGCGCAGGCCAGCGGGGCAGACTGCCTCTTCCCGACGTTAGGACACTCACCCAGGAGCAGATTCTTTTTAAAAATCGATGGAGTCGGGCAGCACGGTGGTGCAGTGGTTAGCACTGCTGCCTCACAGCGCCGAGGTCCCAGGTTCGGTCCCAGCTCTGGGTCACTGTCAGTGTGGAGTTTGCACATTCTCCCCGTGTTTGCGTGGGTTTTGCCCCCACAACCCAAAGATGTGCAGGGTGGGTGGATTGGCCACGCTAAATGGTCCCTTAATTGGAAAAAAATGAATTGGGTACTCTAAATTAAAAAAAAAAATCGATGGCGTCTTCTCTCCAAAAGTGGCAACACAGAGCAGGTCACGCACCCTGTACACTGACATTATGTGCTCTGGGCCGAGAGAGATTCCTCCATTTTGTAGCTGCCAGCAGTGCTGGTGTGAGCTCCAGGGCCTCTGTCTGGTGAACAATCCAGTAAGAAGCTGAGATAAAGAACAAATTAATAAAAAGACATTTCTTGAGGTGTGGTTTTTGAATTGTGCCAATGCAAATCAGGATTCAACGTTCATTTGTGTTATATGCAGGTAAGTACTGGCAAATGAAAGATTAAAACTCTCAAAAACTCCAAAGGCATTTGAAGACGAAGCATGACGAGTTTGAGGACAAACTTCTTGATGTTTTTCAATGGATGCAGTGAGAAGTTAAATCAACTAGGGCAGCATGGTGGCACAGTGGTTAGCACTGCTGCCTACGGCGCTGAGGACCCAGGTTCGATCCCGGCCATGGGGCACTGGCCATGTGGAGTTTGCACATTCTCCCTGTGTCTAGGTGGATTTCACCCCCACAACCCAAA